>NW_019524868.1:17676-25965 GCF_002814215.2 Seriola lalandi dorsalis
TTGGGGCCCCCCCCCCCCCCCATTTCTTTATAAAGATCCACTCTGACGTGTTGTCCTGAAAACTTCTACCTGCCTTGGAAATTTAACTTGATGCTGGAATTGAAAGTCACTTTAGTTACCCAGCTTTAATGAAACAAAGCAGTTAAAGGCCCCACACACACACACACACACACACACACACACACACACACACACACACACACACACACACACACACAAAGAGCTGTAGGTGTGTTAACACTGGAAGCAGCAGCTCGGTGTCTTTGTGCCATACGCTGTCGCCAGGTGCAGCAGCTCGCCGTGAGTCGTGTACCTGAGCTGGACAGCAGAGGGCGGGACGTGGGTGGAAGAAAGGTGGACGGTGTTAATGAGCTTTTCTTCAGGTTCTGCCTCTCTGTGAATAACAGCCGAGCTTCAGCTGACGTCGGAGCGGGAGAGACTGTGATTCCACTTTTTGGCGTCCATCTTGTTTCACGCTGCCGTGAGGTCGAGACACTTATCACTGATTTACTGTAGCTTGTTCAACATGGAGTCGAATCGGGATTAAAACTAATGAATATTATTATTATTATTGATGAATCTGCCAGTTAAAGCTCGATTGATTCGCTCGCTCTTTAAACCTGAGCGTCTCTGCGTTGTGACTGTTGCGTGACACTTGAGGGCGTCGTCTTGGACAATTTTCACTGAAACTGACTGAAAGTTGTATATTTACGATATTGTTAAAAAAAAATAAACGCATATAAAAATACATAATAATACCCAAATCCTCAGAAATATTAAGAATAAATTAAACAAAGTAAAAAAGCTACATATGTAGAAATGATTCAAATATTTGTGTATTCGTTAGTTTCCAGCTTGTTGTTGTTTTCTCAATAAATTGATCGTTTGCTTTATGTAACGTCAGAAATCAGTGAAAAATGGCCGCCACAATCTCTGACAGTGACGTCCTCAAATGTCTTGTGTCTGATCAGCCGTCCACAGCAGGAGATCCAAGTGAAGGACTGAAACCAGAGAACAGTCTGTTCCAGCTTCTCTGAACCCGTCGTCAACTTCTTCACACGCAGTTCTGAATCGCTGTGTCTGTGCAGTCGATGTTCATCTGTCGCTTTAGACTAAAGTGCCTAATAAGTTTGTGGAGTGTGTGTGACTGACTGAGGCGGAGCTCGTGTTTCTGTGTTTGGTGTTTTTATCTGTCGTTGAGCTGAATTTAAGGCACCGAGGTCGGTCACATGGTGCCTTCCTTCTGCCTCGAGGGGAAGGTCTCGAAGGATTTCCTCCTCCGTGGTCTGACGAGGTCTGACGTGGTCTGACGTGGTCTGACGAGGTCTGACGTGGTCTGACGAGGTCTGACGTGGTCTGACGAGGTCTGACGTGGTCTGACGAGGTCTGACGTGGTCTGACGTGGTCTGACGAGGTTTACTACATGTGTGTGTTGTGAGCTGCAGGATGGATGTGGTCACAGGTTAAATGTTGATGAGGAGAAGAGCCTGTTCACGTGTTTGAGACCCGGATGTGATAAATTTCATTTTGTTGGTCAATAAAATCTTTTCTATGACTCGAAACGTGTCGGATCAATTTTCATTTAAACCAGAAGAATATAGTTTTTAATAAAGTTCTGCAGTGATTTTGTTACAAACCGAGCTGTTTTTAGGACTATGACTAACGATGAGTTTCATTATTGTTTAATCAGCTATTTGTATCTTACTATGTATTTGGCATTTTTTATGTTTTACTGTTTTATATTGATTAAAAATAAGGTTTCTCCTAATTTACCCATAATTAAAGACTTACCTTGAAATTATGATCAGTTAAAAGTAGACTATAACTTGTCTTAATGTGTTCTTATTGAATCGTAACGAGAGGAGCTGTGATGATTTAATTATATAAAAAAATAGATATAATAAATCAATATAATCATTATTTTATTTCATTTTTAAATTTAAGCTTTTTTGTCTTAATTTGAAAGGTTTGTGTATTGTGTGTATTTTGGCAAAAACACCCGACATTTGACATTTTATTGTGAAAACCCGCTGGCAATATCCTGTAGCGGCTTTTAATGTGAAACCAAAGCGGAAGCTGTGTTTGGTGCCAGCTGTTGAGTCGGCTCAGCTGATGAGGTCAGACCGTGTGGAGAAGCAGCTCAGTGTGTGTGTGACTGCAGCCTGATTAACACGCGCCGTCCTCCTCTCTGACGCGCGCGCACTCTCCTGAAAACACACTTTGACCATTTCAACTTTTCATTCATTAAACCACCATCATGGATCTGGACCCGACCGTCGTCATTCCCGCCATCCTTTTCACCGTCGTTGCCATTTATTTCGCTTCGTCGCTCCTCAGCAAGAAGCCCGACGCCGCCTCCTCCTCAGCCGGGAACAAGAAGCCTAAAGTCGGCTACGGAGACGACATCCCTCCGTCCAGAGCTCTGGGAGAGCAGCTCCGACCCGAGCCTGAAGTCTCCCCGCGGCCAGACCCTCCGGCTCCGGCTGTGGAGGACATCGGAGCCGCTGAGAAGATCCAGGACGTCCCGGTCGCACAAGTGAAGGTAAGATCGATTTTCTTTCTGATCAGTTTATTGAATTTCTAATCATGACATGAATACAGATTTCAAGTTGCCAAAAAATTATTTTTTCTTATCAATCTACATTTTTTAACCTACAGAGAATAAAAAAAAGAATTTATTCATCTTGAAGGGAAGTTTGTGCTGAAGATGCTCAGTTTACTTGGTCAAATAAAAATATAAAACAATATATATTAACATTTTAAATATTTACAAAAGCTTGGTTGAAGTGACAAATTACTTTAAATTACTTTTTTGGCTGAGTCATAAAATAAAATATTGGAATTTATTTTGCAGCACAGAAAGTTAAAGGGACAAAAAGTAACCAAATATTAGTATTTTTAAATTTGTAAATTACTTAAATCAATTAAGTGAATCATTTCTGGTATCAATTAATGATCAGTCAATTAATGATTAATATTTTCACAAATAATAAATAATGAGAAGATGTGTTGTCACTCAGCCAGGAGCCATAATGTTACAGCTTCATTTCTAAAGAGCTGACAAGGTTAATTAATGAGTTAATTAATGATTCTCTACTTCCATCTTCTCCCAGAATGCTTTGCTGCTTTTCTACATTTAAAAGTCTCACCTGAGTCTGATGCGTCTTGATAGAAATAATAAAAAGTGTAAAATAAGAGTTTTAATTAGTAATTATATAGTGTCTACTGTAATTATACTGTGCATCTCATTTTAATCACTTAACACTCTTTATGTTTTGATGAATCAGTTATTGATTAACACCTGAGTGAGAATTTAGTTTCATGTTGGTCTTTGTTTAAGAAACGAGCTGGAAGTCATAAAGGTGCATCAGCTTATTTTAACCCAAATCACCGTGGCGACGAAAGTAGGTACGCTGCTCTTTGTACAGCCCGTGTGTTTATTATTGTAACCGTGACAACCAAGGTCCGTTACGCCTGCTGTCGTAGGGGCTTTATTTCAGGAGACGCTTCTATGGGTCGTATTCAAGCATCAACATGAAGAACCAGAAGCTGCAGTTCCTCTAACGGCCACTAGAGTCTGGCTCCAACAGTGAGTCAGTCCCCATAGACTCCCATGTTAAAATGTCCAACTTTACAGCAGAAATAAACATGTTTACAGCCTGGTACAAAAACTGTTTTGGTCTCTAGAGATAATTTCCTCCTTCATGACACCTGTTTATATAACTCACCTGTTTACATTTTATTAAGGACTACAGTTATGGAGGATTGAGGGCGTGGCCTCTTTGAGTGACAGGTGGGTGAGGGTATGCTTGCCACATGCAGTCTGAGCTCCACACAGGCTCCTCCTCTTTGACCATATTTGGATTAGCTGGGAGTTAGGGGGCGGAGTCAGACGCTGCCAACATGGTGACGGTAGAGCAGCTCACTCTGAGCTTCAGAAACCTGAGGGCGACGTCACAGAGGCGACGTCCATCTTTGTTCACAAACTGTAGGTGGTATCAGGGTCGATGGTTGTTCTGGTTGGAGGAGGAGTTGTGATTATTTTTGCGATTAATTATTTAGTCGTTAAAATGTTGAACCCACGGTGACGTCTTCAAATGTTTCGTTTTGTTCGGCCAACGCTTCGTCTCACTGACATGAAACAGGAAATCTGTTCAAACACGTTAGAGAAACATTTTTCATGTTTAGTAAACGACTTCATTGATCTATTGATTATCAAAATTGTTACAGATAAATTTTCTGCTGATTAATCGAGTCGCTGATGACAAAGTTAGTGTTCACAAACTTGATGCTACAAATCTGTTCATGTAAGGCCTATGTGTCAGCTTTCAGCTGCATCTCATGGTCTTCATTAGGAGTTTAAAATGATTCTTATCGTACATGAGATATATTTATTTCTGGATGATCTGTTGGGACTTCAGGTCTATAAACTGATGATACATCACCTGATGATTGTTGCATGAATCAGACCAGAGCTGTGGGACGCTGATCACAGATCAGACCTGTCTGATCCGGTCTGATCGATCGTTACTGCTGCTGCGTCACAGAGTCTTTGATCAGGGATACGACTCGACAGTCCATCTCCTGATATTTGAGATTTATCTTTCAATCAATTCGATCAATATTTAAGACTCAGATCAGTCGACTCAGATTTATTATTATTATTTATTGTCACATAAAACAGTTCTTTTTTTAAAAAAATCATAATTTAAATCATGTTTGTTTCATTAATTGTTAAAAATCGATCGATTTGACAGAAAGCTTAAAAAAACTTGGACTTTGTGTGTCGCCATTTTGAAACGAATGACTGTATTGATCGTTTACACGTCCAATAATCAATTTAGGAAGCTTCTAGAAATGGAAACTCCTCAGCTGATGTTTTGCTGCCTGACGTCGTCACCGTCTCTTCCTGATTCCTGGATGCTGATTTGCTTGTGCACACAGTGTTGAGCCTTTATGAAAATGTTGAGCTGTGTTGGCGACACCGTGCACAGACGAGTGTGTGTGAGCCGCCCTGAAGCATTTGAATGTTTGCTAATGTTATAGACCGACATGCAAATCAGGGTTTGTTGGCAGCGGCTCAGATGCCTGTCTCTGGTCAGAGGTCTCTCTGCATGTTGACCCCCCCCCTTTAAAAAGCCTGAGGAATGTGCACAGCGCTGCTGTAACATGCGACGGCCCGGGCGTCTATATTTGGTGCCGAACATGCATCCTATATTTACACCTGTGTTCACGGTGTGGCGGGTCTGTAATGATGATTGACAGCTGGGAGGTTCCTGTTATTTCACCTGAACACATCGTTCAGCTCTGCAGACACTTTTTACACCGTTAAGATTCATTTTTAAAAGGATAAAACTGCGTCAGTCTTCACTCAGCAGCAGGTGACTTCATGTTTCAGGGAAATCTTTCACACGTGGACGTTTTTGATAAAACACGTTAGCCACTTGAAAATTCAAGATGGCCGCCATTTGGGGCAAGGAAATGTTATTTTTTGCAATGAGTTCATCCACTATTTTCTCATATAAATAAACAAACATTTTAACAATGTAGAAGGTAAAATTTCATACACCTACTGTAAACAAAGCCGAGGGCTGGTGAGTTAGCCTAGCGAGCTAATGCTAAGACAAGTAAACAAGTTAAACAACAAACTGTCACCGACACTGAATCTTTGCTCTCTGCTGTTGTATTAAAAACGGCGTCACACAGCGACTGGACCACACACCTCGCTGTGTGTCATGTGACTCTCTCTGCTGTAAAAGTATCATGGACATCAATCCTGTTTCTGAGTGTCACTGAGCAGCTAACAGTCTTCAGCCACGCCCCCCCCACACTGATAACCTTATCCTACACACACAGCTCACCCCTCAGCTGTCTCACTTGTGGCTGCCGCAGTGCATCATGGTAGATTTTACAGTTTTCTTTGTCCACATAAAGGACGTCTCTGTGTCTCTGAAACACAGCGAGTCTCGTTGTTCTGGTCTTCGAGTGGGAGTCCAACTCGTGCGGCTGCACAGCATCAACGTCCCAGACTTCACATGAAAAATCATTTGTTATTTTATTAAAAACTAGAACTGACTGCAGAGTCTGAGGGAAGAGGAGGAAGTTTCCCTCCAAATATAAAGAGAAAATCTGCGAAAGAAAATGAGAATTAAAGAACCGTCGTCTGTTGTTTCATCAAAATAAACGTCTGGTGGAGCTAATTCTCTATGTCGCTAAACCACCACAGAAGAAGAAGATGTGATTAAAAGATCATTTCAGAAAAATAATCATTTCAGTGTTTTTTAATAAAAACATTTAGTTTAATCTTGAAACTGAAAGTGTGTGTGAACCCACACTGAGAGTTGTGAGGTTTCCTGCTGCCAGAGGTCAGTGTGAGACTCCGCCTCCGTCCGCCACAGCCAAACAAGGCGAGAGGAGAGGAAGCTGCTTCTCAGTCTGTGTCAAAGTGTTTCTGTCTGAGACTGGAGCCGAGGCGACGGAGGACGTCACTGCTGCTTCTTCTCCCTCCTCATCTTCACCTCAGCTTTCCTCAGACCAACGCTTCTTCTCCCTCCTCATTCTTTGAAAATTGCAAACTGCGTCTCTCGTGGCGATGCAGCTCTCCATATATGGAAATGTGAGCGTGCTCTGAGGGAGGAGAGCTGTGTCAGAGCCAGCTGTTCTCCGAGTCACATCTGCACGTTTCTACATCATGTCACACACCTCAGGGCGGCTGCAAGAGTTTCAGTTACTTCTGATAAACTTTCAGTTTGTAATTTTTCATGATTCTTCCAAAACCAGTTTCCTCAAAACGAACCTGTTGTCATAGTTACATTTTTATAGAGTTTTGTGCCACTAATGGTGCAAAAATAATAATAAAACCTTTTTCATCTTGTCCGTCTTAATGAAGAAATGTTTTTACTGATCCTTGGATTTAATATTTGTTCATATTTCATGTTTCATAATTACCCAGAAACTGTTTTAAATTTGAGTCTTGAATCTCTCACGTCCTCGGACTTTAACGCCTCCCATCAGGCACCTTTCCCCCAGGTGAGGAGAGGTCTGTGTGGCGTTCGCTGACCTCTCGTCCCTTTGGGTTTCATCAGGCTGTGAACGGCAGCAAGTCACTGACTCACAGAGCTGTTTTCTCCTCTGCTGTCTGACATACCTCTGCTGGTATTTCCCCCTGGCCTGGCCCTGTTCCCGCCTCTCCTCCTCCCTCTGAGGCCTGGCCTGGTCTGGTCTGGTCTGGTTTGGCTCACTACACCTCTGCCCCACAGTGCTGTTGGCCGGGCATCAAAACCAGGAGAAAACACTGGCTTCATATCAGCTAATTCCTCCTGTGTGGTGATTTCAGAGCGGCCGCCACGCCCTCGTATCCCGGCATGTTTCGGTCTTTTTTGGCCACGCCGCAGTGACCTTCCCCCAGTGATTCATGGGAGTGAACAGAGGATGTACAGTGACGGACAGAGAGGATTCAAAGGACACATTGACTCTGCGGTGATGACCGACTCTTTGTCTCTAACAGACCTGAGAGCAGTTCTTCATGGACTTTGCTCTGACACTCTGCTCCATGTCGACACGATGCGTCTCGTCCTTTCTGCTGCTTCCTGCTGCCGACCTTCTGTTCCACCACATCACAAACTCTTCAGCAGATCACTGCAGTGATCAAGCATCACGATCCGTTTGTTTCGTTTGAAATAAATCCCATTGGCCACTTGAAATCTCAACATTTCAAGATGGCCGCCGTTTCCGTCGCAGGATTTTGTAATGTAACCCTGTTTTAGACTCTGAGGACGTCAAATATGTCGTGAACGGTTCTGCATAAAACACATGTATATATTTGAAAACTATTTATTATGAATGAAGAACCAAAAGTTTCACAGTTAAAATGTTTGATTATTCACATGAGAAAGCAAAAAATTACATTTCCTTGCCAGAAACGGCGGCCATCTTGAATTTTCGAGTGAAAAGCCCAAGGAGGATTTGAGCCAAGTTTATTATTTGTATCCACATGTGAAAGATTTCCCTGAAACAGGAAGTTATCTGCCGCAGTGCGATGGGTTATTGGCTCAGAGAACAGAGTGGAAGTGTTGGTCGTCTGTGGTGTGAATGGAGGCGGAGTCAGAGAGCTGAAGTGGAGATAAGAGGGGGAGGGAACAATGAGTCTGTGTTTGGACAGAGATGGAAGGTCTGTCCTCAGACCTCAGACCTGAGACCTCAGACCTCAGACCTCAGACCTCAGACTTCAGACTTCAGACCTCAGACTTCAAACTTCAGACTTCAGACCTCAGACCTCAGACTTCAGAC
>NW_019524868.1:26797-27827 GCF_002814215.2 Seriola lalandi dorsalis
CCCCCACATGCCGGGCTTCAGGCTCTTCACCAGCTGGAACCGCTTCCTCTTTAGTGTTTGCTCAGGTACTTCAGTAAATTCCCCACATGCCAAGAGATCTGATGCCGATCCTCTGCTCCCTGTTAGAGCTAAAATGGCTTTTAAGAGTGAGGCACTCGGTGTAATGTTACAGATGGAAATATATATTAACCAGGAAATGCACTCAGAGGTCAGAACGGCCGACGGGTCGGACTGATCCAGAGCGGCACAGCTGCTTTTGCAAAATGCCTCAGTCTTTTAAATTTACTCTTGATTTTTACTCTGTTGTAATCTGGATTCAGTATTTTATAATCTGGATTCAGTATTTTATAATCTGGATTCAGTATTTTGTACTAATATCGTGTCATAAACTAAAGATGACCATATTTATTTATACTCTGATATGAGTATTTTGTAATTTTGACTCAGTATCTCATAAACTCCCTTTAATATCATACCTTCATTTACGCTGTGACACTCTGGATTTACTGTTTTTTAATCTGGATGTAGTATCTCATAATCCTACTTCATTTTCTCATCTTGATTGAGGATGTTTATCTTGTTTCTCATAATTTTGATTCAGAATTTGAGAATCATGATTTTGTGTCTCGTAAATCTCGATTCAGTATCTTCTTATTTTATTTTAAATACAATTTGATAAAACAAATTAGATTGACCATATAATTTTTCTGTGGCACAGCTGGTCTTCTGTAACGTCTTCATGCTGTTCTGTTGATTCATTCCTCAAAGTAGAAATTACCGCCTCACACACACACGATGATCTCATGTGCGACTCACTCACCCAACAAACATGTTTGCCCAATTTAGGCAGCAGTAAAAGAAGCAGTTGGTCATCCTGCTGACTCATGAGGCGTTTTAATGACTCTGCGTTCAGGTCCGTGTCCGTGAGCGTGTCCGTGTCCGTGAGCGTGAGCGCTTTGTTTCGCTGGTGTGGAGATTTATTTCTGTGTTTCATTGCTGAGGAATTCAGAGGAAGGGACGGTTGCTTCCG
>NW_019524868.1:28097-29269 GCF_002814215.2 Seriola lalandi dorsalis
ACCAGTTGTCCCTGCAGTGAGTCAGCAGCAGCAGAACTGAGGCTGGTGTTGACTGATGGACAGAGACACTGACTCCGTCCTCAAATTCATCCTCTGGTGGAGAAATATTCAGCTCCTTTACTAAGTATTAATACTACACTGTAATAAATACTCTGTGAAATACTCTGTAAGAATATACAGTAAAATACACTCTAGAAATACACTGTTACAGGGAAAAGCATGAGAGTTGAATCAGGAAAAGTAGGAAACATGTATTTTATCATTAGATTATTACTCGTACATTAAAGAACATCGTTTCACTGCTGAAGCTCTTTTTTAAATATATATATATATATATATGTGTAATATTTTCTTTAACGATTAACCTTCTGGTTGTTTTGTCTTTGAACTGACTCATTGCTTTATATTTATTCATCTTTATCTTTTGTTTTGTCCAAACCTCAACATCATAAAACTGATTTTAAAACATTAAAATGAAAGAAAAACAGAAAATCTTCACATTTGAGAAACTGCAACAATAAAATATTTGGCAAATGTTTGACTTAAATGATCAAAGTAAATACCAATTCATTTTCAGTTAAGCAACTAATTGATTAATCCACAATTTGCATTTACTGTTGGGCAGTTGGATCTATAACAAAGCATGGTGTGTTTTAATCTGAAAAGCAGCTGTCAGACACACGTGGTGGAGCAGAGGAGACTCAGGTGGTTGAGTTGCTTCCCACTGGTTAAACACACCTGTTGTAACTATGAGAATATACGTCGGTTTGAGAAGTGTGTTAATCCGTGCGCTCGGTGAACCGGCCTCATTGTTCCGACTCATTTTCGTCGGACCAGGAAACGGGTTGAATTTCACTGTGTGTGATGATGATGATGATGAACCTTTAATTCCACCTGCCACAGACTCTGATTGTTCTTCACGTTCTAAAAGTTAACGTGAAATTCTACGAGGATTATTTAAATCAGCGTAAACGCACTGTGCTTGAACCCTCCTTCGTTATAAAAGAGTCGTTAACATATTTATTATTTACTGACGGAGGAGAAACAGGATCTGCTGCTCCGATGTCGATCTGTGCAAACTCAGCACTTCACCACAGACAGGTGTGTGTGTATGTGTGTGTGTGTGTGTGTGTGTGTGTGTGTGTGTGTGTGTGTGTGTGTGTGTGTGTGTG
>NW_019524868.1:29651-31698 GCF_002814215.2 Seriola lalandi dorsalis
TGGTTTTAAGAAGCAAAAAACCATCTTCTTCTGATTGGCTGACTGTTTTCTGAGTGATCCAATAAAAATAAAGCAGATTTCAGGTGAAAACACTCAGAGAAACCAAATCCTGCAAGGTTTGGATGGTGGGTCCAGGTGGGCGGGGCTTGGTGACTGCTTTGTTGTGACATCACAAAGTTCCAGAAGTCCTGACGGCTGGTTTTTAACACCTGCTTGTACGTCTCAGTGTGTAAAGTGAAGGTTTAACAAACTGGTCCGGGTCTGGAGACAGAACCTTCTGGTTTCTGTTTCAGGGACTGAACCCTGATCCCGATCCACAACGACACGCTGATCAATAAACTGTCACTGTTTGGTAACTGTTTTCAATTCGTTTCTTTCCAGGCTGTCCCAGAACCAGTATCAGCACCAGAACCTGTCCAGGAACCAGTAAAAGAACCAGAACCTGTTCCAGAAGCAGCAAAAGTACCAGAACCTGTCACAGTACCAGAGACTGTTCCAGAACCAGTATCAGAGCCAGAACCTGCCCCAGAACCAGTAAAAGTACCAGAGACTGTTCCAGAACCAGTTAAAGCACAACAAGTAGCTGCAGTACCAGAACTTATTCCAGAGCCAGAAACTGCACAGGAGCCAGTATCAGTACCAGAACCAGTCCCAGAACCAGCTGCAGCCCCAGAACCAGTGTCAGCCCCAGAACCAGTGTCTGCCCCAGAACCAGAACCAGTCCCAGAACCAGCTGCAGCCCCAGAACCAGCCCCAGTCCCAGAACCAGCTGCAGCCCCAGAACCAGCCCCAGTCCCAGAACCAGCTGCAGCCCCAGAACCAGTCCCAGAACCAGCTGCAGCCCCAGAACCAGTGTCAGCCCCAGAACCAGTCCCAGAACCAGCTGCAGCCCCAGAACCTGTAGCTGTGCCTGATCCAGATCCTGTGGTCCAGTCTGAAGCGGTACCTGAAGCGGTCCCTGAGCCCGTGGCTGAACCAGAGAAGGTTGTGGAGGAGTCTTTACCCGAGCTGGTCCCTGGGTCGACAGAAGACCTGCCGGGCCCTGAACCTGCTGTAGAGGCCTCACGGGAACCTGAACCAGAACCTGAACCGGAGACCGTCCTCAACAACGGTAAGACTCCTGAATGGATGACACCCAGACCGGGTCACACGCCGCTCTCCCATCAGTCACAGGAAAGTGATCAGCTGATTGATCAGTAATGAGCCCTAATCAATAAGCAGACAAACAGTCAGTGTGCTTGTTGTGGAGAGGATGCCTTCATCATCAGCTGCTGCTGACGGTCCGGTCCCGGTCCGGTCCCGGTCCTCCCGGGTCCAGCTCCACAGACTGAGTGTTTGACCTTTGAAATTCTAATTGACGTTTTGACAAAACACAAAAAAAAAAAACAGTCAGAGCAGAAATTAATGATAAAAATTATTAGTTACATAAAAATAATATTTTATGGCAGAAATGTTTTTGGTGGTTTCACTTTTATTTCAGCCGTTATCACCTGATGAAGAGCGTGAGGTGCAGCTGAAAGCTCCAGAAGTAGAAAGTGGACCTTGAGTTCAGATGATGATGAAAGTTTTTAAACACGTTGTTGTTGTTTGTGTTTTTATTGGTTTCTGTGAAAATGAGACAAATATGGAGAAACATCAGCTGATTGGACGTGAGTACAGACACACTGATCTGAGGACGAACAGTGTGTGTAGTAATAATAATAATAATAATAACAACAACAACAACAACAACAACATGTAGTGCATGTAAACAATCTATATGTCGGTGTTGAAAGCAGCCTCCTGGCAGCGGCTGCGCTCAGCTGATAAGTCACTTCCTGGAAGAGTGAGGCTTCAGCACAGAGTAGAACACAGGGAATAACAATCATTATTAATCACTGATTAATAATCAATACATTTAAAGACAAACACTGAGTCAGACGAGCAGGAGATTAACCAGCCGCATGATGACCAGCTGTTTACAGGCTGTTTCTGACTGTAGTGACAGAGTGTGTGTGTGTGTGTGTGTGTGTGTGTGTGTGTGTGTGTGTGTGTGTGTGTGTGTGTG
>NW_019524868.1:32729-38837 GCF_002814215.2 Seriola lalandi dorsalis
GGTCAGTATGGGGGGGGGTCAGTATGGGGGGGTCAGTGACTCCGGGTCTTCACCGCTCTCTCTCCTCCTGTATCTGCTGTTTCAGACGTGGCTGCAGCTGAAGATAAAGTGAAGTTCACTCCGGGAAAGAAACAGAGCAAGTTTGAGACGCTGATGACCAAGGAGGAGATCGAGGAGGAGCAGAGGTCAGTTCACCCCCCCCCCCCGCTCCTCATCCTGCCTGGCATGACGTTCGTTAATGCAGACACACGATCACTTCCTGCTCTGTGTTTTATTGTGATGTGTTTCTCTGGTGCATGGGCAGAAAGGCAAACTGCTCTGTTTTCTCCTCTTCATCCTTTTCTTCTTCCTCCTCTTCCTCTGCAGCTGACCAACTGTTCATTCACTGTCCTGTCTCTGTTGAGTCCAGCTCATCTTGACGACATGTTTTCAGAGATTCAGGTGACATCCTGAACACCTGAGCGGTCGTCATGGTGTCAGACTGAACGTGTGAATTTGAGCTGTATTTAAATGAGCTGAGCTGCTGTTTCCAGCTGTTTCCAGCTGCGTCGTCCTGACGCCTGAGCAGCAGTTATATAATCCGCTGTTCCACACGCTCTCTGTCCGTCAGCGAAGCCTGAAGCTGGACACGAGGGCGAGTGAGGAAACACCCACATGGCAGAGTTTACAGGGTTTTTTCTCAGCGTGGGGGAGGCGACGTGTGCAGCTCTCTGATTGGACGCTCTGTTTTTTCACGTCTTAAAATGTTTCGTGGCTTGGCGGCGCCGCCTTATTTTGTTTCCTCTGAGGTTTTTAGGAGCGGCAGAGGAGGGAAAGAGTTTTCTTCTCTTTGTGCCTGGTGACATCACAGAGGAGTAAATATGAAGAGGGACGGAGGAGGAAGCTCGTCCAGCTTCCTCATTCCTTCTCCCTCCTTAAGTTCCTATAAACGCCGTCCTCAGCTCGTGGGGCCGACGCCTCCCGCAGCGTCCCGTTCGTCCTGATCTCTTATCATGTGGAAACACAGTGGATAAACTCATCTTCTGTGGTGCGCTGAGACCGATAACAGTTTGCTATGTGAGAGCAGCGACACCTGCACATGTTTATTCCTCTGATCCACATTCACTGGATGAATTATTGATCATGTGCCACAGACGCAGCTGATCACTGACTTCCTCCACCTTTATCTTTCCAGGGTAGAGCTTACCTCAGACTTTACCTCTCTGTAATCCAGCTGACACAGTGTTAGGAAGCAGATGGTAAGGTGATGTTTCTACCTCCAGCCCTCCCCTCTGATCAACCCGACCCCCCCGCAGGTACGGACAGACTGATGACACCTGACGCATCTATTGATCTATAATCTCAGATTTCACTCAAATGTTCAGCAGCTACTTTTAAATTGTGTGAGAAAAAAATTTAAAAATCTTTTCATGTTTCGTTAAAACTCGAATTTCAGCCACTGGTGCCGTTTGACAAGAGCAACATCTGGATCATCAGCATAGATATTGATCAATACTAGTAATAATCAGTCTATCCGTACTGATTGACCCCCCCCTTCCTCTTTAATATCACATTGTATTGATCAGCTCACGATAACCATCATGATACTTTCAAATCTTCTAATTTAAACACAAACAGCTGTTACTCAACACACTGACTCCAGTGAAGACGGTTGTTTCAGAATAAGAGGCCATGTTGACATTTATATAATATATAATATATATAATATATATTAAAGTCAAACTGTGGAGCAGAGAGAATAATGTGATGAAGAAAGAAAAAGAGAAAAATAAAATACTCCAGATTGACTGAGTAAAAGTTCTTAGTTACTTTCCGTCGCCACGTTCAGGGGCTTTGAACCGGATCCATGTGTTCAGTCCCGGAGACACACAGTTCATCTGTTGCCACGGAGACACCCAGCTGTTACTCCAGCTGTGGTACTCCAGCTGTTACTCCAGCTGTGTGTCACGGTCCGGAGCTGCAGATGGTTTCTCTCTCTCTCTGATCTCTGAAAACACGCCCCCCCCCCCCAGCCTTAAAGCTCCCAGTAGAAACCAGTAGAAGCCAGTGTGCATGAGCTGGTCCTCTCCTGGAGACAGTCATGTGCTCAGAGGGGATGGGATCCATACAGGAAACACAGAGGATCCTATAGGAAGCTTATAGGAAACACTAAAGACACTTCCTGCTCCTTCACAGCTGATGTCACAGACGCAGTTTGAATGAGGAAGGAAATAAATCAGTGAGAAAACAAAGATATTTATAGACGTTTTGTTTGTCACGTTCAGTGTCGGAGCTTTTGGTTCAATTCAGTTCAACTTTAATAAAGTACAATAACAATCAGAAGTTTAATATGAGACAGAAATGTGCAACAAATACACAGATATTAAAGTGGAAAGAGCCGCACAGTGTTTCTATGTAAATATCGTGTCAGGAAACGAAACAGTTCCTCTTCATAAATCAAACCAAGAGAAACAAACAAAACTTTTTCATCAGTTTATTTTTTTATTGTGAAACTACGTTCTGAGTTTCTTGAGTTTCCCTCTGAAGATCAATAAAGTCTGATCTGCATCTAAAATAACACATTTATTATTTTTGTTATATTTTATCTTTTTAATCTGATTCTGTAAAAAAGTTCAAATAAACTTAAATGTAAATCAAATAAATGACGTTCAGTAAAAAGTGAAATGTGGAGTAAAAGTATAAAGTGGCAGAAAATGGAAAAAACTAAAATACTTTTTTAAAACCAATTAATTAATTAACCTCCAAAGTAAAGTCCAGTATTTGAGTAAATGTAACGTCGTCGTTTGAACCGTAGTTTTTGCTGCAGTGGATTTTATTTCATTATATTTCTGTGGTTTTAAACCAATATTTCCCACTTTAATATCAGTGCAGCTCAGATTTTAGGAGCCACCTGCCAAACTTCACGCCAGCGTCCGGCCCACGTGCACGTGTGACGCAGCTGCTGGACGTCAGTGTGTGAGCGCCCTCTGCTGGACACACACCGTCATTACAGCCAGAGAAACGCCACCAGTGTCTGTGCAGACGCACTGAGAGCTGTTGTTTATCTCTTCATCTTCTCTTCCTTTACAGTAATGCGTCATAACTCATCTTTTGTATTAATAATCTGAAAAACTAATAAATGATAATAAAACACTTTGAGTTAAGATTTTCCTTCAGGTTAAAAACTTTTCTCCTGATCTTCGTCTCAAACTTCAGGAATCCCTTCATCAAACCAAAAGCAGGATGAGCTCCTTTAATGTTTCCCTCTTCCCAAAGGTGATCACAGGTATCACAGGTGCTAATGGCAGCAAATCAACGGTCTCCATGGAAACTAGAATTTTACTGCTGTAAATTTCTTAACTTTTTTCCTTCACTAAGGAAACTTTTAAGAAATTCTGGGAACACAATTAAGTGACTCAGCTAAGGAGAAATTAAACCTTAAGAGTTTTGTGCAGCTGGAAACTAAAATAATCAGATCAGTGAGTTTAAGTGAAAAGTCCAACGTTTCCCTCCGACATGTTGCAGGAGAAGAAGGAAGTACAAGAACTTCAAATTAAAGTTCTAGAGTAAGTGAACGCAGTAAGTGGAAATATTCAGATACTTTACTAAAGTCAGAAAAACAAAGTAACGCCACACTGTGAAAATGTAAATATATATTAATCAGGAAAATTTGATTTAAGTATCAAAAGTAAAAGTTTGACTGTTATATATCACGTCATCGTCATTATTACTCAACTAATTATTATTTTTTCTCCCTTTATGGATAAATTTTCTGATTATTTTTTCCAATTCATCAATTGATTGATCAGTTTGTAAACATTCAGAAAATGAGAATTGCAGAACGAGAAACCTTCAAAGTGTTTATCCAACCAGCAGGTCAAACTAATAAAAAATTAATTAAATTTAAAAGAAAATCAGCAAATGTCACGTTTCAGAAGCTGAAACCATGAAATAGTTTTATTTTATTTATTTCCTTATTATCAGAATATTTGCTGATTAGTTTTTTTTAAACTCTGAAGCGAAGAAGAGAGTAACATGAAAATAAAAAAGAGGAGGAGCAGCTCAGTCGTTCTGAAGTTACAGGAAATGAAAGTATTTAGTTACATTCAACAATGAAGGTGTTTTTTCCTCTTATAAAGAAAAAGAGCCGTGTGTCGACACGGAGGCGGGAGACGGTTCCTCTGTTCAACCGACACTTTGACACTTTTATTGAACATGAGTGAATATCGTTTATTAGAGTCCTGCATCGTATCTGCTGCCAGACAAACAGCTGACGGCAACATGAAGAATCATCACATACACTTCCAAAATGAACGAGGTTCAAATCCGTCCGTTACCTTGGATACAGCGTCATGTGTCTCAACAGCCAGGCCCGGGGATCTTTACGTTAAAAAGTCTTTACGTTAAAAAGTCTCGATGTTAAAAAGTCTCGACGTTAAAAAGTCTTTACGTTAAAAAGTCTTTACGTTAAAAAGTCTTTACGTTAAAAAGTCTTTACGTTAAAAAGTCTTGACGTTAAAAAGTTCCTGCAAAGTTCTTGTTTCCATTCTTCTTTATAATCATTTTTATTTTATATTGATTTTCTATAAGATCAAGTGTCTTCACTCACATTTTGAGGATCGATAAATTTACAACGGATTCACATTTATCATTCTCCAAATATGGAATGACTCTTACACTGGATATTAATATTATTTAATCTAACAGAATATAGTTTGTAAACGGTGGAAGAGCGAACGTACGGTGATGAAGGTGTGTGTCGTTCAGACGTCCAGCTGTGACGTCTCAGGCCTCTGCTTTTATCTCAGTCACATCTGTCAGCTTCTGTCCAGCTGTGCTCCAGCTGTGCTCCAGCTGTGCTCCAGCTGCTCTGCTGCTAACCCTGCATGCCGCCCGCTAACACCACAGCTAACGGTGAGTGCTGCCGCTCCGAGGTTCGTTAACTCAGCTGTGAACTGATGACATCATCTGTTAGTGGTTTCAGCCAGTGATACCCAACTACTAACACCCCCCCACCCCCCACACACACACACACCCCCCCACACACACACACACACACACATTGAGTCAGAGACTTACAGCAGCTCAGTGACCTGCAGTTACAAGTTTAATTTCTCACTTTTTCAATGTTGTATTATTTATAAAGTTTCTGTCGTGACGATCAGACACGAAGCTCCGACAGGTTTCCTGTCTCTCTCTCTCTCTGTCTCTCTCTCTCTCTCTGTCTCTCTCTCTCTCTCTCTGTCTCTCTCTCTCTCTCTCTCTCTCTCTCTCTCTCTCTCTCTCTGTCTCTCTGTTCTCTCTCTCTCTCTCTCTGTCTCTCTCTCTGTCTCTCTGTCTCTCTCTCCCTCTCTCTCTCTCCCTAGATTATTAAGGTGAAAGTAATTAATCAATAGATGATTAATCAGCAACAGATTTGTTAACTGATTGTTAATCAGTGATTCCACAGACTCAGTTTCTCCGATGTGAGAATTTCCTACTTTTCTTTTTTCTTTTTTTGTTGCTATTTTCAACATTTTATCGACCAAACAATGAATCAAGAAAATAATTGTTGCAGCAGCTTCATTAATGATGAAGGTGAGAACCTGGAAGCTGCCGGAGCTTCGTCACCTGTGTCACTGAGCGTCTGATGTCGATGATTTCCGTCAGTCAGCTGATGAACAGACGCCTGAAGCTTTATTTAACTCTCTGAAAGAAAGCTGCTTGCTTTGTTATTCAGTTGTTTTGCTCCTTTCAAAAACTGTCGTACATTTTGTGTCTGATTCATTTGACACAAACACGAGTTTCCGTGTCTCAACTTCTTCTTCTGTGTTTTCTTTCAGCTGATCTGTGAAGACGAAGAGGAGGAGGAGGAGGAGGAGGAACCTGAAACCTTCAGCTATGCAGTTTTGTAGGGATTTAAAAACCTGCCTGTCTTTATTTTACTTCACTTCTTTCAGGCCTGCAAACGTCTTTACACCAAAGTGCCTTCAGGAGTTTTTCTTTTTTTACAGTCTGCTTCTTAGTGTCGCAGAATTTCAGGCGTCAAAGCTCGAAGTGGAGGAGGAGCTTTAACAGAAACGGTGTGTGTGGCGGTTGTGAGTGTTTAGCCTGTTCAGTGTGATCCGACAGGAAGTGAACGACGAGCTG
>NW_019524868.1:40593-47289 GCF_002814215.2 Seriola lalandi dorsalis
CACACACACACACACACACACACACACACACACAAACACACACACACACACACACACACACACACACTGTACTCACAACACAACCACACACACCTTTTATTGTCTGTCTGGAGGAAACGTGATCGGTCCTGATGTTGGAACCAGTAACGACTTTCATACGTTTGTTTTTGTAACTTGAACTTGTGTTGGAGGGAAACCCCTTGGCGCTGTGGAGATGACCCGGGTTCCGGTCCAGCACCCAATTATAGTGACGACCAGGTTGTGTTTTTATTTTCATTTCAACGTTTTTCCAGCGTTTATTTCTTCACCTTCCTCGAGTGCTGACTGGAGCGTCAGCTGATGCCATCTGAGAGCTGGCTGTTGAATGAAGTCGTTAAACTTTGTGTCTTAGTCTCGAGCCACACGTCGGACTGAGGACTGGACCAGGTGTCGAGCTCTGGTTGGTTCTTGTCGTTAAGGTTCTTCACACTCTTGTACTGAGCTTGTTCCCGTGTCCGTTAATGAGCGTTCTGTCTGAGAATGGAGTGACCTGGAAAACATGATGGAGAAAACTCTGATTCCTGCCCGACGTGGTCCAGGATCCAGGATCAGGATCCAGGATCCTGGTCCTGGATCCTGGATCAGGATCCTGATCCTGGATCCTGGATCAGGATCCTGATCCTGGATCCTGATCCAGGATCAGGATCCAGGATCAGTGTATGAATCCCATGACATGTCAGCAGCACAGGACATCATATGTGTGTGTGTGTGTGTGTGTGTGTGTGTGTGTGTGTGTGTGTGTGTGTGTGTTTGTGTGTTGACTGACTTCCCAGGGTGCAACAGGAGCAGCTGGCGGCCATCTTCCTGCTGCTGAGGGAGAACCAGGAGGCGCTGGGGGAGGTGACGGAGGGAGACATGGAGGAGCAGCTGAAGCTCTACTCCCTTTAAGACACGCCCACACCGAGACACTGTCCGTCCACTCAGGGAGTCCACCTCGTTACCGTTACCGTGGCAACACTTAAGGAGACTTGAATGTAAAACACTAGATTTACTTTGTAACGATGACATCTGTAACTTTGGTCAGTTAAAATATTCAATAGATATATAATGATCAAATATTATTTGTCTGTTTGAATATTACAACTTTTTTCATGAAGTGTTACAATTTATTTCTTCAAATATTTCATCTTTTTTTCTTAAAATACAACTTTTTTTTAATTTGTAGATTTTTTTTGTCAATATTTCATTTTGCCCCAAATATTAGTAGTAATATTAGTATTCTTAATATATCAGAACTTTTCTATCAGAACATTATGACTTTCATATTTTCATGTTTAAGACTGTAACTGCTCATTCTGAGTAACGTTGACAGTAGCTGACTCTTTTTGCTTTTGTGTGATTTTTACATAGACAAGAGTTTTCACTGAGTTTAATTGTAAGTTTTATTTCACATGAATTATTTAATGACTTTTTTCATTATATTAAAAATATGAATATAAAACTTCTTGGTCGTGGATTCATTATGATATGAGATTATAATACATAACTACAAGGCTATTATTAGCTGTCTTAAGCTTCAACATTATAAGGCTAGCATTAGCTGCTACTTTAGGAAATTTCAAGGGTAGCGTTAGTTGGACATTATAATAACAGATAGCTTTAGCTCCTCCCAAGTATTACAAGGTTAGCTTTAGGCATTATTGACATTAACTTTGCTCTCAATAAATTTAATAGTAAGATCAAGTGAAAACATGCCAGTAGCATTAGCTGCTAACTTACAGGAACAAGGCTGTGATGCAGTGCCACTACCATAGATGCTATAAGGCTAGCATTAGCATTAGCTGCTAAATGTCAGTCACTGTTTGTCATTTTTGGGCTTTAAGAAGCTTTTTTAACTGCCATATTTATCGGGGGGGGGGGGGGGGTGCGTCAGGTGTCAGGTACAATTACACAGTTGCCTCGTTTTGTATAATGTTTGTTTAATTATAAAAGAAAAGTATTTTCCTGCTTTCCTTCCAGTGCATGCTGGGATATAAGTGTGAATGTTTGATGTAATGAAATCACAAAGTTTGAATGTAGAAGTCACATAAATGTAAAACTAATCAGATTCACCCTGAAATTACAGAGAATCTTTAAATTGTTCGTATGAACATTAACCTTTATAATAACAAGCTACATTTTTAATTACAGATAATTACTCTAATTTTACACAGATTTGTTTGTCATTTAAGAAAGCAGAAGAAATACAGTATAAATAATACAGTAATTTGTCTTTACAGAAATGGGAAACAAATGTAATTATTATTATTGGCATGATGCTTAAAGGAGAAGTTTGGCTGTTAATTGACACACTTTTGTACACAATTGAAAAAAAACAAAATTACTGTAAAATTCTGTTATTTTCCGTAAAATTAGGAATTTTTTTTACAGTGTACTACTTTTACTACTTCTACTATTATAATGGTATTAGTAGCAAAGCAATGAGACAGCAAGTGTTCTGTCACATATTCTAATTCCCCCTGGACCCTGACTCCGCCCTGACAATGACGTCACGACAGGTGACCCCCCCCCTCCCCCCGGACAAACAGGTTTCTGACAATCACGTGTTTTCACCTGCTGCAACTCCGCCAGGTGAAACAGGGTTTACTCTGTCTGCTTTGTTTGTTTCAGGGTGAACAGGTGAGATCAGACCAGGTGAGGCAATGAGTTACAACCTGCTGTTTCCACATTCTCACCTGATTCATGAGATCTGAATCACAATAACCCGCAGATATTTATCTGTTTGTCACCTGAACCACCACCACCACCTCTTCTTCCTCCTCCTCCTCCTCCTCCTCCCCCTCCTCCCCCTCCTCCTCGCCCTCCCGATGCGCTGCTGTGAAATGGACTTTAGCCGCAGCGTCTCACCTGAGCACACCTGACAAGAAAACAGGAAAAGACGAAGAAGAAGTCGGAGATTTTAAAAAGCTCCTGAGAGGAAAAATGAGAACGTGCTCCACGAGATGTGTTTTGTTCCTTTTGGGAACTTTCAGTTTCATCATGTGCATCATCTTATACGGACAATCCAGCGACGTGACAGCGGGCAGGTAGGTGGGCTGGTCTCACCTGGTCCTGCTCCAGGTCAGGGTCGGTGACCTGAAGGGATCTGCACATAAAACTACAATAATACCACATTTATTTACTGTTATTTCTAATGTTTTTCTTTCTGTACAGCGAACTAAGACTAGACTAATGAAATCATTTTAAATAATAATTTTATGAAATAAAAAGGTTGAAAACAATGAGAGATCACAGTGACTGAAGGAGATCTGATCTGATCCGATCTGATCTGATCGGATCTGATCGGATGTTTATTCTGTTTGGTCAAAGTGAAGTTTTGGATTCTGGATCCACACGTTTAAAAAAAAAGAGATGATTTAAAGAAAGTTTGTTCCATCTTTTGTGTTTAACTTGTTGTCATCTCATTTCTACTGCAGCATCTGTAACGTACCGCAATATCTGACACATATTATTAATCATATGTCTGTTATCTTGTATTTTTGTATCTGTATATTTATCTTTTTATTTTATCTGGTTGATTCTTGAGGGAGTGAAATCAGTTTGATGCAACAGACCTGGAACCTGTATTTGTATTTTTATCCCTCTAATCCAGGTAGTCACTTGAAACTTTACAGTTTTTCTCAGTCGCTTCGGTTCATTTCTCGAATCATCCTCGAAATTTGCAAAACAGTAAGTAAATTTCTCAAAACAATTTGTACAAATAGCAAAACACCATGGATTACCCTCGCTATATATATATATATATATATATATATATATATATATAGCCTAAATGTTGTGGGGGGTGAGACTATTCAACAGAGACCCATTATAATACATTTTGATCAACATAAGCAACTGATAATGTAGGAAACAGCAGAGAATTGTACAGAATCATTTGCATGATGAACCAAAGCATTTGCAACTTGTTCAAAGAAATGAGGAACTGCTTTCTTGATGTGCACAAGTGGCACAATGATGTGAAGATTGAACAAGTAGTTTTGAGAATTTCAATTCTGATCTGAGAAACGAACCAAAGCGACTGAGAAAAACTTTAAGATGGCCGCCATTTCTGGCAGAAGATACAGAATTTTTTTGTAACATAATCCTGTTTTAGACTCAAATTCACAACTCTTAAATTTACTGAGCTCCATTTGTGTTATTTCTAATATGTCGTGAGCAATTTCTGCATAAAACAAATTTAGCCTATGTATTTACTAACTGTTTATTATGAATGAAGAACCAAAAGTTCTGCCAGAGTCGACAGTCAACTTGTTTTAACATTAGCTCACTAGGCTAACTCGCTAGTGCTAGGCTAGTTAGCAAGCTTTTTTGTGAATAATATTTTATTGAAATATACTTTCATTTCATTTTTTACAGTGTCTTAAATTTCACCTTCTACTTTCTTAAAATGATTTGACACCTGGATTATTCATGTGAGAAACTAGTGGATGAATTTATTGCAAAAAGTAATATTTTCTTGCAAGAAATGGCGGCCATCTTGAATTTTGGAGTGGCTAATGTGCGTTTAAATCCACATTGAAATAAGCAGTTACGCTAACAGCTGCTACTTATACTCCTGTGATGCTTTTGTTTTGCTGTGACCACACACATTAATAAACACCAAGCTCTGCTCACAACTACATTATATATCTGTTATCACCCATTTATTAAATATGTATAAATGTAAATATTTGAGCTTACAGTGAAATTTATCATTACTTCTTTATTATCGTCCCACAGCTGTTTCCTGTTGAACGGCAGAAAGAGTTTTAATGTTGTTGTCATAGCGATCAGGCAGAGACGAGTCTGAGTGAAAACTCAACAAACGTTACCTGACACCTCAGCGTTCTATTGGTTCATTCAGCTGAACAGCACCATTGTGTTTCCCATTTACATGAGTTAAACTCTGATGCTCAGGTGTAATTAGAGAGCGAGAGGGTGGATGGATTTACCAGCAGCTGAACATATTACAGGATTAATTGATTAGTGATTAATTGTTTAAGCACAAAAAAGAGCCAAATATTCTCTGGTTCCAGCTTCTCAATGTGAACATTTGCTGTTGTTTCTAGTTTTTCTTTTTTTTTTTTATGACAGTGAACTCAACATCTCTGCAGGTTAATAAAGTTCATTTGGGCTTCAGGGAATAATAAATGACATACGTCCATCTCATTGAGTCTGTGAAAGTAAAACACAGACGCATTAGAAACGAGTGAGAGACGAAGAATCATAGCTGGAGAAAATAAACATCATCAGGTTTAAATATGAGGATGTTGTGTTGATCTTGTTGTGTGTGGTTGTGTTGTGATGTCAGTGAGCAGACAGCAGGGGGCAGCGTCCACACTCCAGCTGAGGATGAGGGGGACTGGAGCTTCGTCCCAGCGGCTTCACAGGAAGAAGAAGAAGAAACGGTGAGTTAATCAGCTGCTGCGTCTCATCCAGCTGTTTAAACATCTGATAATCTACATGGTAAGTACATTAATAATAAAACTTTATTTCTTTACTCCTGCTCCAGAGCTTTTGATCACATCACACAGTCTTCCTCAACAGATTGTTTTCCCAGTTGTCACAGAAATCATTTTGCAGAACTTTTCTGTCTTTGTAAATTTCTTAGTTTGAAACCGATTTACAGCAAATAATCAAAGTAATTACATTTCCCAGTTGATCAGATCATAACAACACATTCAACCACCAAAGAAAACAGAAAATACAAATATTTAGAATATGAAACAGATGCTGTGTCACATTCAGATGTTTTTAATAATAATAATGATGATAATGATGATAATAGTAATAACACCTGGAGACTACAGGTGCAGTACTGGGAACAAAGGAGAAGTTTGGGGGGATTAGTGTTTTCTGATTGAGTAATTAAAGAGTAAAATAATCAAGAAACAAACAATCAAAAGAAATGAAATAAAAATCAGCATCTTCCTCATGAAATATTAAAGTCATGTTTGATCCTCCTACGTCTATATGTTTTATTATACATGACTTTATTCTGTTTTTCATTTCTTCCACGCAACATTAATGTTTGTTACTGAAAGTAAAGGGTCAGTAATACGACGTGAACCTGTTTTACTCTTTAATTACACTATAAGAAAACAGTTGTTTACACTATATTCCTCAAACTTCTCCCTGTTTCCTGCTGTACCTGAACGCATCCTGTGTTTACTTACAAAAATATCATTTATTTCTGCTTTAAACAACATTTAAACCCCAGCAGGAACCAGTCTGATCCACACTGTGAATTTACTCTGTAAAACGAATCATTCTTGTGGTCGGTGTTTGATGTTGAAGCAGCAGCTGAGAGAGAGAGATGAAATGATCAGAGATCAATAAGTGATGTAGCCGCTGTAAACATGTAAAGATGTAAACAACCCTCTGTAAACACCTGCAGTGAGACAAACATGTTGCAGGTGGTTTGGAGACCTGGAGACGTCGGTGATGGTAGTTTGTTTGAATGTTTGTTTGCAGGTAGAAGCTCCATGTTCTCTGAGGAGAGCGGTGAGGCGCGACCCTCTCCTCAGGACCAGGTTCAGGTTCTCGGGGTCGGTCCTTCAGTGGGCCGGAAGTTTCTCCAAATCCGCCTGGGAGGAGCTGAAGAAGCAGGCGCCGCCGTACGGCTGGAAGGGACTTCCTGTCGAAGGTACGCTAAAAATATAGAGAACTAGAATC
>NW_019524868.1:47350-51059 GCF_002814215.2 Seriola lalandi dorsalis
GTCAAGCTGCACTACTGCAGGTTTGGGTTGAGGACTTGTTACCATGGCGACAGCCGTAGATAAATGTTATAGCATCTTAGAAGAAGAATCCAGACTCAGTTCTTCACGTCAGACGAGAGGAAACCGTCGTCGATGACGTTGGTTTGCTGTTGTTCTCTCCAGCCGTCGGCTCCGCCCTCTCCCTCCTCAACACCTCTCGGCTCTTCGAGCGCGGCTCACCTGGCAGGTGTGTTCGCTGCGCTGTGGTCGGGAACGGAGGCATCCTCCGAGGGTCGGGACAGGGGAGGAGCATCGACGGCCACGACCTCGTCTTCAGGTGAGACTGAAGACGCCTCCAGACGTTACCTGATTCCACCTTCCACCTGATTCACCTTGAACTTCCTCATCCAGCAGCACGCCGTCTGTGATTGGCTGAAATCACGTCACTGATTGACACACTGCTCCTTGTTGTTCAGGATGAACGGAGCGGTGATCAGAGGATTTGAAGACGACGTGGGGACGAAGATTTCCTTCTACGGCTTCACCACAAACACCATGAAGAACGGCCTGAACCTGTACCGAGCTGACGGCTTCACCAGGATCCCTCAGAGCGCCGTGAGACACACACACACACACACACACACACACACACACACACACACACACACACACACACACACTCCCTCTCTCTTCTTCTTCTGCAGGACATAAAGTACATCTTCATCCCGTCAGACCTCAGAGACTACGTGATGATGGCAGCGGCTGTTCGGGGTCGGACCGTCGGCTCAGGGACAGACAAGGGGGACAGGTGAGCGGTGTGAGGACTTGGACGCTGGGATCCAAGGTTACGCTGTGGGAGAGAACCAATCACAGACTGTAAATGAAGATGAGGTGTTTCCTTAAAGACTCGGGAGCTTTCAGTCTGTGTTAGTCTCACCTTTATTTGCTGCTGTTGTTGCTCCGTGTTTTCCATCTTACCTGGACCAGGTCCCGTGCTGCAGTACACGTGTCCAGATGTTGTTCTTGTTGTTGTTGTTTATCCAGATGTTGTGTCTTGTCCAACAGGCCCTGGAAGTATTTCGGTCACAAACCAGCTGAGAGCTTCAAGTTTCTCCACCCGGGTTTTATTTCCTACGTGACTCACAGGTGAAAGTTTCTTTACGTCCGTCAGAATCAAAACTCAGAGACAGTTTGGGGATTTCGATTAGATATATTTTATACATATAGATCGATAATTTATCTATATGTCACATATTTATTACAATATTTATATGTAACCCTTTCTTTACCTTTACCATAGGCAGGGCCCTGTGTTCATTACTTTTATTTCCCCCTTGTGTTTTTTAATTAAGCTCTTTAAAATCAGTGACTCAAAATTAAACTCTTTTCCTTTTTACCAAGACTTCTTACCGTAAATTATGAATTATAACTACTAGATATCACAAACAACTTCTCTCACATTAGATACATTTATTAACTAAAACGAAAATAACGACCCTCTCAGAGGAGATACTTTCACAACTTTTAAATGAACTTTACTCTTTTAACAAATTTTATCTCAGTATAATGAAATATTTCCTTTGTTTTTAATTCAACCTATAACACACCTTTTAAAATACCTTTTGTTTAACAGTGAAATATAATATTAGACTAATGGGCCCACACACTCACACTCTCACACTCACACAAGCCGGCAAAAATGTCAAGTAAAGAAAATAACCCCACGTTGCAGGCCTGTAGGAACTCGGGATCGTAGAGGCCAAAACAGGCCGCTTCACTCTAGCCGAGCAAAACCAATGGCGAATACTCACAGTTTATAGCAGAGTTGGAGTCACAGTGTCTGTAGGGTGGCGGGAAGAGAATGATGTGCAGAAACACTAGCCGAGTTGAAGCAGTAGCCGAGCTGAAAACTCGCAGGTTGCAATGCTCCAGATCCACCAACCAGGCAATACACCAATAATAATACACCAAACCGTCTCCCTCCCTCCACTAGTGGTCCTTAGCTGACATGAAGAAAAAATGTCCTTTCTCCCTCGGGAAACAGACACGGCCGCAGGTGAACTCCTAAAGCTCCTCCTGAAGACCAACTTTTGCAGCTAGCAGGAGAAAAACCTTTTCTCCTCCGGCGCTTCACATGAACAATTGTCTCTCAGTTTTAGACTCTATTTTCTACAGCCTCAACTGTTACGACAACTCCAAAACTTATACTTTTACAACTCTTTTTACATCCCGTTTCTTCTTTTTCTGCCGCTACAGCTCTCCTCCTGCTCCTCGTCTTTTTTGCGCTCTCTCTCCCTTTTTTCTATTTGTCCCGCCCCTTTTCCAATTACAACACAGCAAAATCACATGACTTTACAAACAGCCAATCACCTTTAAAATAAAATAAACAAGGTAAGTTGTGCTCTCTCCCACACAAGGTAACACACAGAAGCACATGTATTTACTCTGCAACCTATCTATTTAAAGTGATACACTCATTCTTCATATCAAACTCAACACCTCAATCAAAATACACTCATTTTATGAAATATGAACTTTTACCATCTCAAATTATTATTACAATAAGGCCAGGGTGTATTAAAACAACCTAGGGCTACATATATTTTATTACGTCTCAGTTTCCTTCAGTCTCCTCTGCTGACCAACGTCCGGACTCGTCACCTGTACATGCCGAGCACCGGAGCTCTGATGCTGCTGACCGCCCTGCACACCTGTGACCAGGTAACACACACACACATGCACACACACACACACGCACACACACATATTATTATTTTGAGGTTTGGACAGAACATATATGAATCTACAGCTGTTTCTCTGTGCGGACAGTTCACTCTGTTTGAGATGACACACTTTGTCCTCCAGGGGGCGCTGACATGTAAAATGTCCCACTTCTTTTTTCTCTTTTTCTTTTTTCTTCTTCCTCTTCTTCTTCTTTTCTGAACACACACATATTTAAAGATTGAGTGTAACTTATATTTTCTGAGGAAATCATTATATTTATGTATAAATGTCCATAAATCTGCTTTGAAATCATAGAGAAAGTTGCTCTTTATGACTTTGATGTTTGTGTTTGTCAGTCCTCTGAACTTCTCAGACAGGAGCAGTTAATAATCTCCTCGGATTCTTTTCATTTGTGAAAATGTGAAAGGTGAAAAATGTTGACTTCCTGTTTCTCCTGCAGGTTTCTGCTTACGGCTTCATCACCAGGAACTACGCCGCGTTCTCCGACCATTACTACGACTCCGCGAGGAGGCCTCTGAGGTTCTTCGCCAACCACGACCTGCGGATGGAGAGCCGGCTGTGGGAGGCGCTGCACCTCCGCAGGGTCGTCAGGTTGTACCAGAGGAGGGGGGGCGGCTGACGGAGGAGGTGGAGAGGAGAAGGGCTCCGGAGTGGAGGCAGCTCCGGTGCTGCTTTATTAAAAACACAGGAACTTATTTCATTTGTCCGGAAAGATCCCGATGTTCTCAAACGTCCCACGTTCCTGCCTGAATTTTTACCTGATGTGAAGTGAAGTTGTAAAAAGGATCCAAACTTTTCACACAGCGTTTGTTTTATATTGAATGATGCTGCGTTTCTTCTATTTTGTATATTAATATGTTGATGTTATTTTCTGTCTGCACTGATATCATTTAATTAAATCTTAATTTAATTCAATTATTATACTTTGCTTCTATCAAAAATATTACATTAGTGATGAAATAGTGAGAAATGATCTTAAAGTCCA
>NW_019524868.1:51079-53389 GCF_002814215.2 Seriola lalandi dorsalis
CGCCGAACGCCCAGTGGCGCCAAAGTCAGTGAACGCATCTTCAAGTGAAGTGTGAATATGTGAAACTCTGGTGAAGAGGTGACAGTTAAAGATAATCAAATAAAGCAGCTCCTCTCTCTTACAGGAACAAGAGATTAGATCCAGTGGGCGGGGCGACCGTGTTGCGTTAAATTGCCCGACGAGAGCAGGAAAGTAACCGGAAATAGGGCGACTGATTCTTCCAAATAAAAGCACGGTCATCGTTGCATTCCCGTCTCTTCCAATGATTGAAAATAGTGTCAAAACATTTATTTTAGCGTAGACAACCATCCAGTAATATACTCAGACATTAGAGCAGTAGATACATGAACGGAAATAGCAGGAAAATATGTAAAATAGAACAATGCAAAAGTAATAAACTATAATAAAATGTTGACACTATTGTTCCCTGAGGAGAGATGGAAATGTCAGGAACTGAAACGTTTGGAGCAATTTTGAAAACAAGTACATGTTTGTATTTAAATTTGGCTTTTATCAGTGAATCCAGAAAGAAGAAAAGTTTAATCATAGTTAATGCAAATTTAGATTTTGCCAACTACACGCCAGATTAAACCTATAGGCTTATCTTAAAAGTGTGTCTGAAGAATCGATTAAACATGTTTGTATATTTAAAAGTAAATTCTTGGTTTTTCAGCAGATAACACAACAATATCCAAAAATCATGCATTTTAATAAAATATTCAAGTATCAAATATAGTCTGCAAATAGTGAGTGAATATTTTCACCCATCTCTTCATGAAGGTCGTGTATCTCGAGTGAAAGCTCCGGACGTCGTGGTCAGATTACGTCAACGTTCGAAAAAAAAAAAGGTTTTATTTTGAAACTTCCAGCCGGATGTTCTGTGTTGTGTTCACGGTACATTGACACCGTGTACCACATACTGGAGAATCCAGCGGAATAAATGTGGCATTCACGGCGCGGAGGGAAAAGCCGGAGGAACGTTCGGCACCGAAGAGTCGGATAAAGTCCGAAAGTCCTAAAAATACACGCAATTCTTGCGTTAATTCTGCGCGCGGGTGAAATTATATCGTTATACCGTTGGAAGCTAATACTCGTGGAATTAAAAAACTCAACGGAAACTCGATTTTTCCTGGATTAACGACACTCGGGACACTTCGCCAGCCCCTCGGAGTCTTCCCACAAAACTGCCACCGTGGTCCGGTAACACTCGGGCGGGTGAAAAGTTTCTGGCACACCTGGAAAACAAAAGGTGAGTCCCGTGTGAAATGAGTTTCTTCTTCTTCTTACAGCTGTGGATTGATGGGAAGGAAAAAAAAAAAAACAGTCCGTACAAGTGCGTGAAGTGGCGTCGGTACAAAGGTCGGAGCTGGTGTGTTTCTCTCCGGTCTGTTTACATGCCAGACTCCGGCCGCCAAGCGCCACATTCCCCGGTGCGGAGCGAACTTCTCGCCGAACTCCCTCCGCGTCTCTTTCACCTGGAAGTCGTTTATCGTGAAATGTGTCTTGTATTATACCATTAATGACTTTTCTGTGTCTTTGGAAACAAATCTTCAATTCGGCGTATTTTAACATCAACAAAACGAGACTTTAAATTCAGTAAAGATTCGGCTCGGTGCTGCTTACCTGCCTGTCGTCACTGTGCTTAATTAAAAACAACACCTGCAGGGACAGAGGTTTGGCAGCACCTGCACATGACGTTGTCCCGATTTGGAGACAGACTCTGATTTATTCTGGGAAACCTGGAGTCACATCTAATTTGTTTGTTTTATGTGTTTGATCAACATGGGAATACTAAATCAGAAGATTTTCAAATGGAGGCTGGCATGAGAGAAACTGAATATTAAAAAGAAGGAGACATGTCAGATTAAATCAAGACAGATCTTGTTTGCATTATTCAGACTTTTACTCCGGCTTGTAATTAAACAGAGTAAACGCACCCAAACAGATTCACAATCAGAGACTCAACAATTGTTAAAGGTGATAAAATACTTCATCATGCCCCCCTCTCACTTTCACTTCAGAGCAATAAATGTCAAGGGATTTTTGTTTGTGAGCAATAAAATGCTTTATTCATTTCCACTTCACTGACACTCGGAGTCCCTGCAGTGTCAAAGTGAAATTTATGAGTATTGTTCCTTTTGTCATGAACGCAGTGAGAATACAAAATGCCTGAGGGAGGTGGAAGAGAAAGGGGGACATGATCGGTGTAAATGGGACTGACAGCTCTGCTTACGCCCTGCGCTCCTCTGTGGCTGCCGGGTTATGTAATGAAACAAGTTGTAACCAGGAAAACAAAGCAGGAGCAGGAGC
>NW_019524868.1:53586-56395 GCF_002814215.2 Seriola lalandi dorsalis
GGAGCAGGAGCAGGAACAGGGAGCAGGAACAGGGAGCAGGAGCAGGAACAGGAACAGGGAGCAGGAACAGGGAGCAGGAGCAGGAACAGGAACAGGAGCAGGAAAGGGAGCAGGGAGCAGGAACAGGGAGCAGGAACAGGGAGCAGGAGCAGGAACAGGGAGCAGGAACAGGGAGCAGGAACAGGGAGCAGGAGCAGGAACAGGGAGCAGGAGCAGGAACAGGAACAGGAGCAGGAACAGGGAGCAGGAGCAGGAACAGGAACAGGAGCAGGAAAGGGAGCAGGGAGCAGGAACAGGAAAGGGAGCAGGGAGCAGGAGCAGGAACAGGGAGCAGGAGCAGGAACAGGGAGCAGGAGCAGGAACAGGGAGCAGGAACAGGGAACAGGAACAGGAACAGGGAGCAGGAACAGGGAACAGGAACAGGAACAGGAGCAGGATCAGGGAGCAGGAACAGGAACAGGAGCAGGATCAGGGAGCAGGAACAGGGAGCAGGATCAGGGAGCAGGGAGCAGGAACAGGGAGCAGGAACAGGGAACAGGAGCAGGATCAGGGAGCAGGGAGCAGGAACAGGGAACAGGAGCAGGAACAGGGAGCAGGAACAGGGAACAGGAGCAGGAACAGGGAGCAGGAACAGGGAGCAGGAGCAGGAACAGGGAGCAGGAACAGGGAACAGGAGCAGGAACAGGGAGCAGGAACAGGGAGCAGGAACAGGAGCAGGATCAGGGAACAGGAGCAGGATCAGGGAGCAGACCAGTGTCTCTCTCTGGACTCTGTGATCCGGCTCCTCAAAACACTCTTCTTGTTTATATGGAAACAGAGTGTGTGAGGCCGCGGAGCTGCAGCCGTGATCATGTTTTCATGCAGAGATCAGGACTGTCAACAGTGATGTCAGTTGTGTGCAGGAAAAGTGGAGCAGAGATGAAGCTGTGACACCTCCTTCCTCCTGTGTGGAGGAGCGGAGCCTCTCCACTGGGCTGGAAGAGTTTAAGTAGCTGCTCTGGAGTTGACATGAAGTGTGTGCATGGCCGAAGTGAGTGTGTAATCTATCACGGAGCCCTGAGGGCAGCAGCAGAGCAGGACGGGGCCCCGCACGTCAGGTGATTTCATTTCTTCTCCTGCTTTAAAAGTGTGAAATAAGTGGGCGGAGTTTGGCGCAGAGCTCTGGAAGCCCCGGCTCTGTTTACACAGCAGAGACCGACCCGCTGGTGGATCCTTCACCAGTTGTTTGTGTGTGAAGGTCTGCTGAGCTGTAATTAAAGCGTCCTCCAGCTCCCACTCTCCGTCACTGCGGGTTCACAGCGCTGATCTCACCTGTGACAGGTGAGTCCTCTTACTGCAGGTCTGCAGGACACGTCGCTCACCTCCTGATGATCAGTAACATCAGACTAACTACTGTGTTCACAGAGTTAAACTGAGAGTTTCTGATGAACGAATCAGAGCTGAGAAAAGAGACCTGACCTTTGACCTGTGATCGTTGGTCTGTTAAAGAGTCTCATAACAACATGAACAAACATCAACCTGATCACAGCAGGAACAACCTGGATGGATGGATGACAGATAGATAGATGGATGGATGGGTGGATGACAAATGGATGGATGACAGGTGGATGGATGACAGATGGATGGATGACAAATGGATGACAGGTGGATGGGTGGATGGATGGATGGATGGATGGATGACAGATGGATGGATGGATGGATGGATGGGTGGATGACAAATGGATGGATGACAGGTGGGTGGATGACAGGTGGATAGATGGATGGATGGATAGATGGATGGATGAATGGATGGATGGATGACAGGTGGATGGATGGATGGATGGATGGATGGATGGATGACAGGTGGATGGATGAATGGATGGATGGATGACAGGTGGATGGATGGATGGATGGATGGATGGATGGATGAATGGATGGATGGATAGATGGATGGATGGATGGATGGATGGATGACAGGTGGATGGATAGATGGATGGGTGGATAGATGGCTGGATGGATGGATGACAGGTGGATGGATGACAGGTGGGTGGAGGGATGGATGGATGAATGGATAGATGGATGGATGACAGGTGGATGGAGGGATGGATGGATGGATGGATGACAGGTGGATGGATGAATGGATGAATGGATGACAGGTGGATGGGTGGATGACAGGTGGATGGATGACAGGTGGATGGATGGATGGATGGATGGATGGATGGATAGATGACAGGTGGATGGATGGATGGATGGATGGATGGATGGATAGATGACAGGTGGATGGATGACAGGTGGATGGAGGGATGGATGGATGACAGGTGGATGACAGGTGGATGGATGACAGGTGGATGACAGGTGGATGACAGGTGGATGGATGACAGGTGGATGGAGGGATGGATGGATGGATGGATGACAGGTGGATGACAGGTGGATGGATGGATGACAGGTGGATGGATGGATGACAGGTGGATAGATGACAGGTGGAGGGAGGGATGGATGGATGGATGGATGGATGGATGACAGGTGGATGACAGGTGGATGGATGACAGGTGGATGACAGGTGGATGACAGGTGGATGGATGGATGACAGGTGGATGGATGGATGGATGACAGGTGGATGACAGGTGGATGGATGATTACATATACATGTATAAAACAGTATTTATATAAGAAGGTAAAGAACAGAGGAAGAAACATGAATAAATATTAATATAAAAACCTTTTGCTCAGCATCAAGTTACTTTCTGTCATGGATTAATCTGCTGATTCTTTTATTGATGAATCAGCTGGTTCATGAAGGGATGGATGAGTGTGTGGAGCTTCAGTTCTC
>NW_019524869.1:0-748 GCF_002814215.2 Seriola lalandi dorsalis
GCTCAGAGCGGGTTTGGAGATTGTAACTGAGCAAATCTCTGTCCGTTCTCCTCGCGAGTAAGAAATAACGCCCTTGTCTTTCTCTTCTGTGTTTCAGTATTAAATGTCTTAGGTGGTATAAACCTGACATTAACTTGGTCCTTCGAGCCGGATACCAATAGACCTGAGGATTCCAGCGGGAGGGTGGACTCCAGGAAAGACTGTGGCCACAGCAGAGCTCCATAGTGGGAGCTCTTGAGATCCTTTTCCAGGACTGGACGTTTACCCACCAGCTGGGATCTGATGGTTGACGGTATTCCGAGAAGGGAAGGACAACAGTTTAACAGTTTTGTTAAAAACAAGCGAGTGACTGAGGGTCATTGCGCGTTGTAACAAACCCTGTGAATCCTAGGCTCTGACAGGTAAAAGAAGGGCGACGGAGTCCGAGAAAGTCCGTGATAATAATATTTGACGACGGATAGCGAGAAATTCCGTGCGTGATAACAGTAATGGACAGCGAAGTCCCGTAAAGATCCGTGGAAAAAGCAAACTGTGAATGAATGACTAAGCGGATGGAGATTAAAATACCACTAGGTGTTTAATCTCATATAAAGCAGTGGGAAGTAAACAGCAAACCTCTTGTGGATGCAAAGGCAAGAATTCTCCACTCGAAAGAGTTGAAGTGAGAATTACCACAACAGGGATTTGAAGTGCTGTCCTGCTGACAAAGAAATAAATCGGTCCTTAGAACACCCTAGGTGTTGACAGG
>NW_019524869.1:3885-10248 GCF_002814215.2 Seriola lalandi dorsalis
GTTTGGGTCTTCATTCAGGTAGACGCAAAGTGCCCTGAGGATGCACTCCCTCCTCATTTCAACAGTTTCATTCTGAAGAAAAGAAAATACAGACATACTTAGGACTGTAGATGTACATATACTACACCTCACATTTCATAAGCAAGTGAAATGAATGACATCTCAACTGTAGAGACAGACGGGTACACGATAAACAATTAATCAGCACAAAAAAAGCTACCACCACTTTATAGATGTCCACATTAAGCAGGGAAGAGAAGGAAAAAACAGCATCTTTGTTTTAAAATCTTTCAGGTCCAAAAACTGAACTTTTCACCCCAAAGTTTTCGCAACACTCACTAATTGATAAACCTGAAAATAGAAACCTTGATTTTTAGTGTGAATCAGGGAATTGTCGTCATGCTGTATGATGAGAAGAGAATTCTATGAACAGCAAAACGTACCTGTGTGACTGGGGCCAAAATTATGTTAATTTTCGTCCCTGCTGAGCCTCCTTTCTTCTTGAACACCTTGATGAGCTGGGCAGTGTGTTGGTCAAGTTGTGCAAGGAACTTTGAGACAAGGGGAACAGTAGTGATCCTCACAAATTCTGCCTCCACCTGAAAACATAATGTCCACAAACACAACATATTATTGGTACCTACTAAAACATTCAATCTTATAGTAAGACCTCATAAAGGTTTTTTTTCATGTTCTGCCATATTTCATAATTCAGTACAACCCTGTAACTGTCCCAAGTACTAAGAGACTTGAACAGAGATGCTCTGTGCTTTAGTTACATTTTACACAAAATGATAAACATTCCCATATGCTGCTGAAATTCTTTCACAAAAAATATCAATTATAGCCAATTTGAGAACCATACCTCTGCCACAGTGAACAGTCCTGGCCATCTGATCTTGAACTCGATGATCATGGGCTTGTCTCTGACGACCTCCTGCCTCCTGTATGCAAAGGTCTTGGCCATCTTCTCTTTGACAACTTTATCATTATGTCTCTTCTTTACCTCAGACAACAATGCCAATCTTTCACCTTCGAGGCTGTCCTGGGTCTCTCCAGCAGGATAGGGAGGACAAAAATTTACCTCTGCCTTTCTGGGTTTTTTGACATCATAGGCAGGCTTACATCTATCTGCAGGTTTGTGCTTGAGGGAATTAATGTTCAGTTCTGGGGACCCCAAGTTTCTAAGCTTTGTCCTGTAGTTTGCCATCTTGTACTTAAGGCTTATTTTCCATCCGTAGAAACCACTTGAAGATCCTTGTTCTCTCAAACATGGATGTGCTTTGATTAAAGCTTCAGCAACAGATTCTATCTCCAAGTTTGAAGGGTATGCCTTGAACTTGATGATTTGCTCAGCCAGACTTTCCAAGATGTCCGATTTAAGTTTGTGACTGGGGATCAGAAGAACTTCATTTGATATGAAGGCCTGGTTTGCACTGTGAAGTTGCATCTCCACATCATATGGAAACTTTGGTATTTGGAATTCTGTGGGCCACTGTGATCGAGTAGTTATTGAATCAGGGGAGGAGAGTAATATTGTGTCAGAAGATGAAAAAGATGCGTCATCCCCACTCTGGTTCATGTTGCCTTGGTTGAGGTCTGGAGCATCTGACAAGTGGATGATTTTCACTGTGCTCTTGTCTTGAATATCACTAATTTGGTTAAGGTTAACAAACTCATTAAAGTCACTGTCCATGTACTGGAGTCTAATGTCCCCCTCTATATCAAAATGACGTTTTATCTCGTTTGAAAGATCCTCCACAGACTTTGGCAAGCCCGATTCTATGGTCAGTTTTTCAGCATTGTTGGCGCCAAGGATAATCCGCAGTTTTACTGGTGCAGCCATCATCCAAATGCTTCAGTCTAGAAAATACAAAAATACAAGTATAAAGCCATTAAATATGTATAAATTACAAGCATTAAAATTGGAAAATCAACAATCAGCTTTGATCAAATGTAAAACAAACTGGACATTGAAGCAAGTAGGGGCCATATTCACAAAATCTTATGTTACCACTTAAATGTTGTTACTGGTTCCCAACTAGGTTTCCTTTTCAGACTAGAATAGGCACCATACATTAATATCTTATGATATTTTTAGAAGTATACGTCTAATTGTGAACCGCAATATTAATTTGTGTTGCATCCATATGATAGGAAAGATGGCCATGGTGAAGAATTTTAACAAATCAATGAAATCAAGAAAATTATCATTATTTGAACCACATTCAATGTATTCAACAAATAGTTGCCATGTATAGCTGTTTTTGATAATGTATCATTTTCTACTGACCCCATACACCTATGTTTTAATTTAGAAGTGTCATGCCAGTGAAAACTAAAACAGTGTTAAGAGGCCTGAATCTTTATGGATGCAAACAAGACCCAATTATTCACTTACTTTACACCCCAAATAGGAAATTGCGCCCATAATGTGGATGTTTTAACCTTAAAAGTTTAAGTAACTTGCCCCTAGTTGAGGTCTTTGAACTGCAACCTTTACACTGCCACATTCAAACCTGAAAAAAAGAGCAACAATGATATCAGTAAAGGAAACTTAACTTGTCAAACAGTTTTCTTCAGTAAGATCTAACTGTTAACATACCACACGCAAGCTCAGTAGTGCCACCTACACCATATCAATGAAGGAGGGTGCAGATAAAGGCTATCACAGCCAGGATCTGAAATTCAACATGTTAAAAACTAATTAAATTAGAAAATGAAATTAACTAATAAGATTTATGACTTGCTCTTAAGAGAACTATAGACCTAAAAATAAATAAGCTATTCAGAATGAGAGCAAAAGAATGAAGCTGTCTAATCTAATAAATGTTTCTAAAAATAAAAATGCTGACAACCTGATTTGCAGTAATTAAGTAGTTAGTTGTGATCATACCTGTTATGAGTACAGTGCCTTGGCCAGAAAGGAGGGAGCACGAATCATCAATGAACAATCATTCAGGACCTGAAATAACAACATGATGATTACAAAAAGAGATAAAAAGTAAACTAAAAATAAATCTGATGTTCGGATGTTAAGAGATCAATTATTGGTGCAGTTTTTACAGGATCCTTTAGAGCTACAATAGATACATTTCCTTTAAGCCTGCCATGACTTTCACACACAGCCCCATAAAAAAAAAAAAATATATATATAGAAAATATAATGAAAAAAACGGTTAGTTTGCAGTTAACACACTTGCAAATAATGTTATGGTCATGTGCTCAAAAATAAATAGGTTGAAGAACAGCCTTAAGTTCTCCCCTTTACCTGCAAAAGATGGGAGGGTGCGATTATCTTTCAGAAAATGCGGAGGGTAAAACAGACAGGCTTAGATTTTGAAAAAATTGCAGCCTTAAATTCACCTCAAACGCATATGTCTGCTCTGTGACACGGCACTCCTTTTTCCGTTTATGTTAGCATATAGCTTACAGAACGGTTCATTCAAGTTAATTGACACTAAAACCGAAACGTATCGGCCGAATAGAAGACAACTCTTATAACAAGACGTGGGCGAAATGTGAGCTGGTAACGTTACCTCAAGCCTACAGCCACTTGTCGGTGCTTTATTTCAGTTCTATAACGTTACTCTAAGTCTATTTTTACTCGCATGCTAATACATAGCATTTCCTGTAAATGCCTCACAATAAAAACCTCAGGCTAGTTCGTCAATGTAAAGCTTTTAATATGAAGCAGCAGCAGGAAAATGGTTTGTGTCAGCAGTAACTTCACCAGCTTTGAAACGGCTGACAGGAATCAGTCACCGGTAAAATAAGAGTAATATCTGAAGGTACAGACAGGAACACGGGAGTAAAACAAATTAAAACAGACACTCGGTTACAAAAGCATCCTATTAAGAGCTAAACACGTGCATGTGCAACACAGCTTTCTCTGTGGTCACAAGCATAAACTCAGGTTTTTAATGGCCTGTAAACAAGGTTGCCATCACCTGCAATGAGTAACGTTCATAGACATAAATTTATATAATGACAATTACAGACCGACTATGGTAATGGTTCACGGTTGTAACATATGCTCAGGGATTGGCGGGGCTCGGCGGGATAAAAGTACACCGACCTGGGTCATGCAGCTAGCTAACATGTAAAATTACACAAGCACGCCTAAATATAAAACACGTCTTGTATCACAAACCAAAAATACAATTATGCACAACATGAAAATAATACAAAAAATATGTATGGGTAAAAAGAAATATCCTCCTACCTTTTCCAACTCACGAAACGAAAACCAACAGCAACTTTTCCGCCAAAATTAACTGAAATCTGGAGTTCAAGTGGCCTCACGCATGTGCAGTCTGACACACCTTAAGTTTTTTCTTCTTTGGGGGTTTATGGCAGCTGGCGTTTGATTACTGCCACCTACTGGGTGTAAGAAGTATCGCAATCCTAATTCACTTAACTTAAATGTTTTGTGATGAAACAGCACATTAATATTTTGTAAAGATAACAAGAGACAAAATTACATGGACTTTATTAGAAAAAAAATATTTAAACTTAACAAAGACATGTATTTTAAGTAAAGTGAACATTAAATAATAATATAAAGTGCACAACCCACCGAGTTCATTTTTTTGAGTGTAGAACATGGACCATGGAGGATGTTAAAAAAAAGCAGTAGAAGGAATCATTTCACATAAGGAGGATATAACTCAGTTTATCCAGGAAATGGAAAGCTTGAGGAGATCATATTATCTTAATGGACAGGAAGTACAGCAAGTGTGGATGGCAGCTTTAAAAACTGACTGGCACCACGTGTGCGGGAACTGGAGTCCGTTAGACGGAGCAGTTCCACAAGCTGTCTTAGCTCACGATTCTGGTGAGCTTCTAAACAGGATACGAGCACTAGAGGACAGAGCCACTCTCAGGTTTAGATGAAGAGCAAACTATACAGAAATAGGGAGAGTTAAACAGAGAGATGAGGAGTCTTTTGAAGACTATAAAGTCAGAATGACAAAAGCCTTCAAAATGCACAGTGGTTTGGAGGATGATGGACAGCAAAACGGAGCTTTCCGCCAACAACTAAAAAACACCATCCATGCAGGGTCCAAAGATGCTATCCGCAGTTGGGTTGAGAGACATTACATAGGGTTCACTGCAGGAACCTTAGATGATTATGTTAATCATGCCCTCCATGCAGAAAAAGTTGTAAAAGAAAAGAAAAAGAAGGCCATTGGAGCCTTTTATCAAGAGGGAAAGAATAAGGTTTTCTACCACGGTGGTAGAGGAAAACGCGGTTTTAGAGGAAGAGGTAGAGGACAGAGAGGTGGAAGAGGAGGACGCGCAGATTACAGACGGAGTCAGTCAGGCTGTTGGGGTTGTGGCAAAGAGGGACATCTCGTTCGAGATTGTCCAGAGAAAGAATCCTTCTCAGCATGACTAGATCCAGAAAACACTGAATCTGTGCCCCAGACAGCTGATCCAGTACAAATAAGTGAAACAACAGCAGACGAAGTTCTCATTAATTTTCAAGACTTGATAGTATTCGGCCAGAAGTATAAATTAATGGTAAATGGAGAATCAGTCAGATTCCTATGTGACACTGGGGCATGTCGGACCACATGTAGAGAATTTCTACCTAACGTCAGACTAAGCAATCAGTGTGTGAATGTACGTTCTGCAAGTGGAAAGCTAACCCAATTACCAGAGTCAGAGCCAGTCTGGTTGAGGGACCCACAATCTTGTCAGTTATCTATTCTGATGTTCCCAGAATGTCCAGTTAATCTTCTAGGTCGTGACGGCTTGTTGTTACTAGGATTAGCTCTGATTCCCACACCTCAAGGACAGATTGTAGTCAAAAGAAAGGCAGATTTGCAAAGTGGTGACGTCTTTGTTGTACAGGGGATAGGTCAGCCGAACTACTACTACTCCCTTGACATTCCCAACAGGCCTCCGCATGAGACCGCGACTGCACTAATGGCAGAGGGAAGAAATGCGATACAAAGCCCACAAGATCAGATGGCAGAGGATGATCTGCATGTGACGCTTTGTTATCGGCGTTTCCCTGGACCAGACAAAGACTATGAAGCTAAACTGACCAGAATGACTCCTGCTAAAATCACTGTGACCTACATGTACTCAGATGCAGACAGCACATCAGTTGCAGCAGTAGCACTGACTGATGAGACAAAGACTTTGTTCAAAATGTGGACCCCACCTCACATATCTTTGTACAAAAGAACAGACCAAGACTGGAAGGACTTGGGGAAAATAGTGCAACAGGGAGAGAATGCAAAAGACTGGATACAGACGTCAACTGTAACTTGGGGGAGTGAATCTACTGGTTTAACTAGAAAAGCTTTGTTCTGGCCTGTCACAGTACAGGGAGGTGTGCACTTACAATCA
>NW_019524869.1:13376-13907 GCF_002814215.2 Seriola lalandi dorsalis
CCTGGTATCCTCTGTGTTGGTCTCAATAGCAGTGTTTGCTGCGATCTTAACCTTATGTGGATGTTGTTGTATTCCTTGCATACGTTCATTGTTAAATCGTCTCATTACCACAGCCATCTCACCCCTGGGAAACCAAATAGCACAAATGTATCCACTATTAGGTAAGCCATCTGAGGAGGATACCGATAGTGAGGATGACGATGCTGACACAACGTACTATGGAGTGCCTGACTTTTTTCCTGACCCTGGAGACTGTGAGTAAAACATTCTCTCAGGAGATTCTCTGAGTGTAAACATATTTGTGTTCATAAAAATGATCTTACAACCGAAAATCTTTTGAAGTGGTTGTCTAAGTGATATGAGAATTTGAGCAAATATGTGATAAACAGGAGGGAAATGTTGGAATAATTGTATATATATAGTTATCTCATATTTGATAATAGAACATTTCTGCCTTTCTGTTCAGATCATATATGTGGTTAGTCTGTACCTTGCCCTTAACATGAACATGCTCTGATTTATTGAAGTTAG
>NW_019524869.1:15762-22132 GCF_002814215.2 Seriola lalandi dorsalis
TTTTCTCCCAGAGGCCAAGAGAAGCCAAGCTTCCCCTGTTTTTCAGACTGTAGTTGTCATTTTGATAAAAAACATTCAGAATCTGTAAATATTCTGTGCTGGTGTGATGTGTGGTGAAACTACAGTGGCTGTGAGCTATAAACACCATTTGTAGGATAATGTCATGTCTCGAGGAGGCCAGGTCGGAGTTGGCATCCCTTGATGAAAAATAAAAGAATGATTAACCGATCAGATGAGGCTATGAGCAAATCTGTAGTGTGCATTAAGCTGGCATTTAGTTGGGAGTAAATAAGATGTTTAGGGTGTGTGTGTGCGATAGAGAGAAAGAGAGACAGCGAGAGAGAAAGATCGTGTGTAGGTCAACCCAAGTGAAGGTTAGAATATGACACACATGTGAAACCCCACCACCCCGCACCACCACTCCCCTCCCCCATATAGCGTCTTGGCACCCTCAACAATTTTCCCCACACTATGCCATGCCACTGACAGCAGACTATTTCTAAATCTACAAAAAGTTTAATGTAACAAGTAGTGCAAGTTGACACCGTTTTAACTATTATTCTTCTTGGTTTATTCCTTCAACTTCAGTCTACTCCTGAGAAGGAGAGAGTCCATCATGAGGTTCTTATGTATTTTAACAAAATGCAGAGTTCAGTCAAACACCTCAGAGATCGAGAAAGATACATGTACAGGAAAGCTTCTGACAGCTTGATGTCCATGAATGTCGAGGATGCTATAGACAGGTTGGCTCATGAGGCCAGACAAGTCTTGAAATGCAGTGAAGACAAAATGTATGTCTTTATAGATGCAGTCACAAAGTTCTTGAGTGACATAAAGTTTAAAGTGCCTCGAGCTTAGAGATGTTCCAGCAAACATATTTGTCTGTATCAAGAGCCCTTGACAGGGCAATACAAAGGTTTGCTAGCCTCATTGATAATATTTCTAGATTAATCAGGGGAGTTGAGTTCACCATACCTGGAACAGATGTTGCTGTTAATGGAAATGAGATCATGGATAAATTGAAGTTTTCTACAAGGTCTATGAATGATCAGCTAAGACAGTCACTGCGCAAAGGGTTTGGTTTGCTTCAAAAAAACAGTTAATAACCTCTTTCAGCTGATTGCTGAAAAAGTCGAAAATTTCATCACCTACCTAAAAGATAAAAATGTTGAAATTTCATCTCAAGTTGATGTCATCTATGCAGAGGTTCTGCAATCTTCAGAACAAAACATTAAAGAGACAAAGAGACATATGGTTGAGTATAAAGACCTTACCAAACTGAAGATTCAAGAGGCGTATAATGCTTTAAGTATGGAGTGTGTAAATAACAACACCAAGGAGTTTATCAGTATTTTGCAGTCACATCTTTTTGGAGGACTTAATGAAGGTGTACACCTCATGAGAAGGACATCGCAGAGCAGAGCACCATACATTAAAGTGACTGACATTGAAATTCCTTTACCATTCCTTTGGAAGTCTTTCAACGAATGGTCAATACAATCCAGACAGTGAATCATGCATCTCTTGATAATGTGGTTTTATTTTGGCTGACCAGATTTGTATGCTGTCTGTGTGAAAAATGACTCTTTGTTTGATGCTAATAAAAAAATGTTCAAAGATGTTTTATCTCAAATGAAACATACTAGTTATTCTCTTAAATTTAATGATTTATACAATTATGACTATGTATACATATATATATATGTATGCATGTACTGAAAGTTACTGTTTGAGGATAGTGTTCTATTAAACAACAATGAACACAGATTTTTGTGTTTGTCATACTGTGTTAAGATTTCCGTACATATGAGAAAATATTTGTAGCAAAGGGGGAGATTTGTCTTGTAATGAAAAAGTAATGAGGCATTGATTGATACACGAGTTGTTGTAATTTCAACATTACTACTTCTTTTGCAATTGCTTCGTCTTGTTTATGTTCAAATCACTGAATAGCTGTGATGCACAAGGTTATATTATCAACCCAGCAAAGAGGAAAACTATCACATAGCCCCATTCCCAAATGCCCCCACAATCTCCAGGTCTACATCTGACAGCTACAGTTACAGGTGACCTTTCAGACTTTTCACTACTTACAAAAACACATAATCTTATAAAATAAAGACTTGGCTTGTGACGCCTTTAAAAAAGGGGTAGTTTGGGACCTTCAACCAATAAAATTACAGTGTTTGCAGAACAACATGAAACAACAAAATGCCTGTTTGATCTGATCCCTTTCCAAACTCCTATGATGACACCATGTAATTGCACACTCTGCAGCACTGCATAATCATAAGTATCTGAATGAATGTCTTAGGGGAAATAATAGTTGGTTTATTGTTGGTTTATTTTATCATCCATATCCATGAATGTCACATCCTCATTGCCACCTCCCATGATTGCTTTCAATCGTGTATCACAGACACCCATAGAGCACAGGTTTCCAACTGGTCACTTCAACTGGTATTTTCACTCCTTAGCGCCTTATATCTAACTCATCACTCGCTTTAAGTACAGGCTACCCAGGGGAAGGGGCGCCAATGAGGAGGAGGAAATATTTTGTAATTGATCTATACACATTAGAGTCAGTCGTGTCATGTGCCTGATGCTGACAAGAGACGACTGACTGACTGCAGTTTTGCACTTTTTTTGACCGCACTTGCTCACAACACGATGTAAGAATCACATAATGAAATTAATAGGATGCTGGATATTCAACAGACTTTCAGCTCATAAGACCTCTAGGCAACTGGTGGTTGCTGTCTGAATATGACAACAAGCGCTAACCTACCTTACCATGATAACATTAAGTTAATTTTTTAACACCTACATGCTGACTTGCATGAGCATTAACATAAAAAAATAAAATGAAACCATTTTGCAAAATCATTTCCATTGAGCTCACACAACTTAACACTGGATATTAGTACTTTATTAAAAAATATATTTTTCATATTATGTGAAGGTGAACAATCATAACACATAAAGTTATCTAACTAACACATTCATATGAGTCTCTGTCAAACAATATTACAGATTGTGAAATGTCCAATACATACACAGACTGGGACTTCCTTGAGTTCCAAGGATTCAGAAGTCATTTGATTAATTGATTGAAAATTATGATGTGTTGATGTTGTATTCTGTATTTTTCAATTTGTTTTCTTTTTTGTGAACCTGTACCCTTCCAACTCGGCCGGTGTGTTGTCTTCAGGGAAACCAGGGCCCTCATCATCATCATCATCATCTTCTTCATCTTCCGCTGTAACACCTCGCAAGCCCATTTTGAGTTTGGCATTAGTAAAAGTAATAAGGATTTACTTATGCTGACATTTATATTATCAATATGTATAGAGACCAGTTCATTGTCCGAGGCCATGAGGAGATTATTAGTAACTTTAACCACAGGTGATTTCTTTTTAAAAACACTTTTACTTGTGAAATGTGAAATATTTGATGACAAACCATTCCGTATTTTCATTCCACTGTACAGAACAGTACACTGCCTCGCATTAGTGTTTGAGACTGGAAGTAAAAAATAACCTCTTGATGCCTTCCTCGTATTGAATGTTTGTGTAGCATGTGATACGCTCTCTGAGGGAGAGGTCCACCTGAGCCAGTAGCTACTCCTTCTCACAGGTGGATTCTGGTTGTTAATGGCAGAGACTTTCTGAGCTCAATTGTTTTTACAATTTATTTGGGCTTAAAGTGCTCACTGTTTTTTCTGTACTGTTACAGATCAGCAAGAAGCTATCAGGTGTTGCCATGGGAGACCAAATCCTCATCAGTGTTCTGACTGCTCAGGAGGCAACTGACCTCATGCACAGGTACAGTAATGCTGGTGTGGTTCCACCTCAGCTACTTTATGTAAACACTGACTATTGTCAGGACGGCAGAGGACATACACAACGCAAAGAAAGATTTGGTGGGTGGGAATCTGGTCGTCAAACTGTCATGCTGTATTTTTGCAGTGAGACAGTGGGGATGTTGCTTGCTACTGAAAGCCAAGAAGGAACAGCTGAAATGGGAAGCTCTCCCTCGCGTCACTAAAAAACTAGTGGACCAGCAGATCACCAAGAAGGAACTGTAGAGGGTCGGGCAGCAGACCATCATGATTGAACCCTCTCAATGAGCTAACGGTAAAGGGCAGAGATTTTTTTGGTGTTTCTCTCTTGGACCAGGAGAGGCATGTTATATGCATCCAGGACAAACCAGGTGTGCTCCTCAACACACAGACTGGCACCACCTCCAAGAACCAACATTGTCCTGCCAAACTACAGGTGTGTCAGAGGGTCAACATCACTTCAGTCATTCCTCATGCATCTAGACAGGTTCGTCCCAGGTCAGTATGAATAATTTTTCATCAGCAAAATTAAATATTTACAAAGGCATTGAACATATGTACATGCCCATATTTAATAATATCCCTAGCGCCACCTCATGACAACATGTGACATTATGTTTTACTGTTTAATTTACTGCTCCTAGCAGGGTGACCTGGCCCTCCTTATCAGGGTCAGAAAATACTTGGTACATCCTGATGATGCTTTATTGTTAAAATCAAGAGTTTTTATTCAAGGGTGTGGCACTAGTAGCGAGGTGAAACAGGAAGTTGCCGTAACTCAACTATCCATTCTTCAATCTGCCCCAAATTTCAAATGTTTGATGATTTGCATACTAATATGAAGTCAAAGTCACAACACTACCTACTGATAACAGAAAATACCCCTTGACTGACACTCATCATTTGATTTACATGACATTTTCGGGTCTACACTTAATATACAGGAACATGTCGTGAGCTTGTTGCGTGGTCTCTCACTACACACAGTGGTAACAATTAAGAATGCATGGAAAGCATACTACCTCTTCTTTGCTGCCACACAGTCTGTGCAGGAAATGTTAGCCAGTGAGTGTGGTGTTCGGCAGTAACAAGGATACATGGCTACATGGTACACCCCGGACAGGCAGTTTTGTTTTTATCTGTTGGTAATACACTCTCCTGATTGACACTAATTAATCCCCTGCTGTTTGTGCTTCCAGTATGACAATGTGCCAAAGGTGAATCTCCCTCAAGGCATAATGGAGAATCTGGCTTCTGTTGGAATAGTCTAAGCAAATTAATGCAAACAAAGTGTACACATTTATGAGCCTTTGTTTGTATCTTCAAACACACTTTTATTGTAATCGAATACATCTGTCTGATTTTATTTACAGTTTGTAGGAATGGAGAGGTGGTGTATGGGCTTCCAGCAGAGAGATTCCCTCCTTCCTCCTTGTTTCTGCTGCTCTACCACTTAATACACCTGTGCCAAAGTAAGTCGGACTGACAGGCTCATGATCTGTGGCAGTGGTCACCAACTGGAAGACCATAACAATGACTCATGATCAAATCAGAGTCACCTTATATTTCATTTCTTGCAGCTGTTTGTTTAGTATTTGTTTTTGTTTACAAAATCCCAGCCGACTTTGTTGGTTGTTTCTAAAATGCTTCTCTCCACAGTTTTACTCAGTGGTGATACTCATATTCTGTTTTCTCTGTTTCCCATAGAAAGAGAAAGTGTGAGGACTAGCAGGATGAAAATTGCGCCTTTTTGCTGTTCAGGAAGGAGCAGAGGCTAAATGTTGTTGCTAAGCTGAACATCAGCGACAGCAGTAGTAAATTCTGTCCTTGGATAGAGGGTCAGTTTCTTTGCTCTGTATGTTTGAGACACTAAGTGTCACACAAACCTCACCACGGTTTGGTTAAAGTTTTCTGCAGTCACGCACCAATAGTAGTCCTACAGCAACAATGATGTACACGATGCTCACGTACAACTCAGATATTTACATCATTACACTAGATGATGCAACAAGTTGCCATTTGTGCTCTAATACTGCCATCTAGTGGAACTTAGACAAACACACCACATTAAATTAATATGTAAATTAAGATATTGAAGTTACATTTTTCTCAACAAGTAATAATAATAATAATAATACATTTTATTTAAAGGCGCCTTTCTTGGCACTCAAGGACACCGTACACAGTAGGAATGCGCGATATAAACGATATACGATATAAACGATAAAACAATGGCCTACGATAGAGATTTGAATTATATCCCCTATCACGATAACGCATGTTGATCACGCAATCACAAGGCATACTGGGTGTACCTTAATGGCGATCCACTCACACTTTTTTTTCTCATAAAAAATAACCTCACGATCGGAGAGATACACTAAATGATGTTATTCATTCTGTAATGTAGATATAATAAAACCCCAAACTTATGTCTTACTTAATAACATAAAACGAAATTCAATATAGACTGATCTGTTTATTTAAATACATTTATATTTATTTAGATTGTGTTATATATACTTATAA
>NW_019524869.1:22152-25054 GCF_002814215.2 Seriola lalandi dorsalis
TCTCCCTCGCGTCACTAAAAAACTAGTGGACCAGCAGATCACCAAGAAGGAACTGTAGAGGGTCGGGCAGCAGACCATCATGATTGAACCCTCTCAATGAGCTAACGGTAAAGGGCAGAGATTTTTTTGGTGTTTCTCTCTTGGACCAGGAGAGGCATGTTATATGCATCCAGGACAAACCAGGTGTGCTCCTCAACACACAGACTGGCACCACCTCCAAGAACCAACATTGTCCTGCCAAACTACAGGTGTGTCAGAGGGTCAACATCACTTCAGTCATTCCTCATGCATCTAGACAGGTTCGTCCCAGGTCAGTATGAATAATTTTTCATCAGCAAAATTAAATATTTACAAAGGCATTGAACATATGTACATGCCCATATTTAATAATATCCCTAGCGCCACCTCATGACAACATGTGACATTATGTTTTACTGTTTAATTTACTGCTCCTAGCAGGGTGACCTGGCCCTCCTTATCAGGGTCAGAAAATACTTGGTACATCCTGATGATGCTTTATTGTTAAAATCAAGAGTTTTTATTCAAGGGTGTGGCACTAGTAGCGAGGTGAAACAGGAAGTTGCCGTAACTCAACTATCCATTCTTCAATCTGCCCCAAATTTCAAATGTTTGATGATTTGCATACTAATATGAAGTCAAAGTCACAACACTACCTACTGATAACAGAAAATACCCCTTGACTGACACTCATCATTTGATTTACATGACATTTTCGGGTCTACACTTAATATACAGGAACATGTCGTGAGCTTGTTGCGTGGTCTCTCACTACACACAGTGGTAACAATTAAGAATGCATGGAAAGCATACTACCTCTTCTTTGCTGCCACACAGTCTGTGCAGGAAATGTTAGCCAGTGAGTGTGGTGTTCAGGCAGTTTTGTTTTTATCTGTTGGTAATACACTCTCCTGATTGACACTAATGTAACTTGTACAAGTGTAGAAAACTGAGCAAATCCCTTCAAATTATAAATGTTCCTGTGGTGCTCATTATGACTTTTATTAGACACCCAAATCATTAATCCAGTATGTTCTGTGTTGGTGTACAGTAAAGATGTGTGTATTGTGGTTGGTTAACCTTCCCTCTCTCTTCACTGTACTTGCCATATTAGTGGCTTGAACACAGCATCCCAGAAGCAGCAGCTGTCAGAGCTCCTCGGCACCAGTAACAACAGAATTCACTGTCATATCTATGATATGACAAGCTGGATCCGTCATAACCAAAATAAACTTCAATAGAAAAATTACACATTTTATAACTTTTTAAATAGGACTATAAGTAACAAGGTTGTCATAGTTTCAGGTGTCAGGCAGAGCTCAAGAACACCTTATAATTAATTCATTAGATCAGTAAAGCAGTAAAAGTAAAAGTTTGGAATGGTTATTATGGATTGTTGGTACAGAAGGTTTTGGTTCCCAAAACCAGTTAATTTAATAAACCTAACTACATAAAAAAGGCCAATTTGATGAGAGGTAAAGTCTTTTAAAATGCTCCATTAATGCATTTATAATGTTCTTGCCAAGCATTCTCTACCGTGGTCTGACCTTCACATAAACACATATTCCTGATTTCTGTGACCCTCTATACAAACATTCACACACTGTCATATTATGGTTATTTATCTGTGTGTCAGACTCTCCAGACTGTTTTTACTCCATATGTGCCTTTGCATCTCATTCAAGCTGTTACTGTAACTTCAAAAAACTCTGTCACCTGGTGGAAAGATGACACAGCTAATGATACAGCTTGTCTAATCCCCTGCTGTTTGTGCTTCCAGTATGACAATGTGCCAAAGGTGAATCTCCCTCAAGGCATAATGGAGAATCTGGGTTCTGTTGGAATAGTCTAAGCAAATTAATGCAAACAAAGTGTACACATTTATGAGCCTTTGTTTGTATCTTCAAACACACTTTTATTGTAATCGAATACATCTGTCTGATTTTATTTACAGTTTGTAGGAATGGAGAGGTGGTGTATGGGCTTCCAGCAGAGAGATTCCCTCCTTCCTCCTTGTTTCTGCTGCTCTACCACTTAATACACCTGTGCCAAAGTAAGTCGGACTGACAGGCTCATGATCTGTGGCAGTGGTCACCAACTGGAAGACCATAACAATGACTCATGATCAAATCAGAGTCACCTTATATTTCATTTCTTGCAGCTGTTTGTTTAGTATTTGTTTTTGTTTACAAAATCCCAGCCGACTTTGTTGGTTGTTTCTAAAATGCTTCTCTCCACAGTTTTACTCAGTGGTGATACTCATATTCTGTTTTCTCTGTTTCCCATAGAAAGAGAAAGTGTGAGGACTAGCAGGATGAAAATTGCGCCTTTTTGCTGTTCAGGAAGGAGCAGAGGCTAAATGTTGTTGCTAAGCTGAACATCAGCGACAGCAGTAGTAAATTCTGTCCTTGGATAGAGGGTCAGTTTCTTTGCTCTGTATGTTTGAGACACTAAGTGTCACACAAACCTCACCACGGTTTGGTTAAAGTTTTCTGCAGTCACGCACCAATAGTAGTCCTACAGCAACAATGATGTACACGATGCTCACGTACAACTCAGATATTTACATCATTACACTAGATGATGCAACAAGTTGCCATTTGTGCTCTAATACTGCCATCTAGTGGAACTTAGACAAACACACCACATTAAATTAATATGTAAATTAAGATATTGAAGTTACATTTTTCTCAACAAGTAATAATAATAATAATAATACATTTTATTTAAAGGCGCCTTTCTTGGCACTCAAGGACACCGTACACAGTAGGAATGCGCGATATAAACGATATACGATATAAACGATAAAACAATGGCCTACGATAGAGATTTGAATTATATCCCCTATCACGATAACGCATGTTGATCACGCAATCACAAGGCA
>NW_019524869.1:25074-26564 GCF_002814215.2 Seriola lalandi dorsalis
AAAACCCCAAACTTATGTCTTACTTAATAACATAAAACGAAATTCAATATAGACTGATCTGTTTATTTAAATACATTTATATTTATTTAGATTGTGTTATATATACTTATAACATGTTGCAGCCCCAGAGGAAACGCTGTTGTTCAGTCCAGTAAAAACATGAAGCTTCATTTTACATTCAGAAAAACTAATGTTGCGGCTGCAGTTGTTAATTTCATCTATGAAACCAACATTTATCTTCCAAAAGGGATTATATTACCCAGCGGTAAATTTCAGGCCAGTTCATTAGATCGTTTTGTCCCCGGGATGATGGCGGAGGTTCACCGAGCCGGTGATCATGTCCATAGTCCGGCTGCTTATAAGCAGCTGCTCCCGGTCTGTGGATCCCACATCTCTCATCTCCGAAAACGTCGGACAAAATTTCATTAAATATCCAAAGTGGTTCAAAGAGCTGCAGGTCTGTTCATCGGATCGCTTTCCCTCCGGCATGACGAGGGAGGTAGACCCCGGCTATCATCTTCGTACTCCGGCTGCTAGCTGCTCCCGGTCAGCCATGTACCCGTCTGCAGGTGTTTCGTGTTAACTGGTGCCTTTTTCACATTACATTACGTTACACGAGATGAATGAGTCCTTTGAATGCAATTTAACTTGCATACACGATTAGATATTACACATATTATTAAATAAGACCAGTTTTAAATGTGCAACATTTATGTTTACAGAATACTGTATGATTACAGTGGGGCACAATAAATGTTGTATGTCTACATACTGTGTTCTATGTTTTCTTTTTTAAATATATTTAGCAGTTTAGTTTTCCTCAGGGTCTATGTAACCTGTTCTGAAATTATTCTATTATATAATCTATGTATCGTGATACATATCGTTATCGCAAGAGGCTGCTGTGTATATCGTGATATGGATTTTTGGCCATATTGCCCATCCCTAGTACACAGTTACACAAATTGAGGTTAAAACACATTAAAAATTAATTAATTAATTAACAACAATAAAAATGAAATATAAAAATAAAAACAATACAAAAGTGACAGAGCAATTGGCATCAGTTGGAAAAGGCAGTTTTAAACAGATGAGTTTTGAGTTGTGTTTTGAAATGGGGGAATGAATCGATATTTCTGAGTTGGGGTGGTAGTAGATTCCAGAGACGGGGAGCAGAGCAGCTGAATGCTCTACTCCCCATGGTGGTGAGACGGGCGGAGGGGACAGACAGGTGTGTGGAGGAAGAGGATCTGAGGGAGAGGGAGGTTGTGGGAATATGAAGGAGGTCGGACAGATATGGGGGGGCGAGGTTGTGGATGGCCTTAAATGTTAATAGAAGGACTTTGAAATGAATACGGAACTGAACCGGTAGCCAGTGGAGCTGTTGGAGGACAGGAGTGATGTGGTGGATGGAGGGGGTACGAGTAATGATACGGGCAGCTGTGTTCTGGACCAATTGAAGTTTATGGAGGGATTTAAGAGGGAGGCCG
>NW_019524869.1:26584-31434 GCF_002814215.2 Seriola lalandi dorsalis
GTTACAGTAATCCAGACGGGAAGTGACGAGGCTGTGGACAAGGATGGCGGCAGTGTGGGGGGTAAGGGAGGGGTGGAGGCGATTAATGTTTCGTAGGTGGAAGTAGGCAGACCGGGTAATGTTACTGATGTGGGATTGAAAGGATAGTGTGCTGTCAAGGATGACACCCAGACTCTTAACCTGGGGGGAGGGTGAAACGGAGGAGTTATCAATAGTGAGAGAAAAACTGTTAGTTTTGGATAAAGTAGATTTGGTGCCAATGAGGAGAACCTCGGTTTTGTTACTGTTTAATTTAAGGAAGTTTAGAGTGAACCAGGCTTTTATTTCAGTGATGCAATCAGTTAGGGAGGTGGGCTGGAGAGTGGATGAGGGTTTAGTGGAGAGGTAGAGCTGGGTGTCATCAGCGTAACAGTGGAAGTCAATGTTAAATTTGCGGAAAATATTGCCGAGGGGAAGGAGGTAGATGATGAAGAGGAGGGGCCCTAGGACAGAGCCCTGGGCCACACCGGAAGTGACGGGGGAGGGGATGGATTTAAAGGACTTGAGTTAAATGAACTGAGTGCGGCCAGAGTGGTAAGATGTGAACCAGTCTAATGGAGTGTGGGTGATGCCAATGGAAGACAGCCAGTTGAGGAGAGTGGTGTGACAGATGGTTTCAAAGGCTGCGCTCAGGTCGAGGAGGATGAGGATGGTGAGGAGTCCAGAATCAGCTGCCATCAGGAGGTCGTTGGTGATTTTCAGTGCTGTGGAGTGGACGGAAACCGGACTGGAACTGTTCATACAGGTTATTGTGGGATAGGTGAGAATGGAGTTGGGAAGCAACAGTTTTTTCGAGGATTTTGGAGATGAAGGGTAGATTGGAGATAGGACGGAAGTTGTTGAAGTTGGAGGGGTCGGCGCCAGGTTTTTTCAGAATTGGAGTAATGGCAGCAGTTTTGAAAGATGTAGGGACAGTTCCATTGGTGAGAGAGGAGTGGATGATGGCAGAAATGAGGGGACCAGAGAGGGAAGGCAGGCTTTAACAAGTTGTGTGGGGAGGGGGTCCAGTTGACAAGTGGATGGCTTGGATTTCTGAATGAGTTCTTTGATTTCTGAGAGAGTGGGGAGCAGGAAGGATGTGAATGAGTGTGTGGATGGGTGAAAGTTGGCTGAGATGCTGAGGTGAGGATTTGGACCTAGGTGCTGGTGGATATTCTTGATTTTTGCAGTGAAAAAAGACATAATGGAGTTGCAGAAGGAGGTTGTGTATAAGTGAGGGGGGAGAGAGTCCTTGGGTTGGGTGATATTGTTGAGCAGGGAGAACAGTTGCTTGGAGTTTCCTTTATTTACATCGATGATACTGGCGTAGTAGTGGATTTTGGTGGTGGCAATGGAGTCCTTATAATGTAAAATATGGTTATTGTACATTTCTTTGTGGATAGTTAGACCAGTTTTTCGATGGAGTCGTTCAAGTTGCCGACCTTTGGCTTTCATAAGACGAAGATCATGGGGGGAAACAAGGGGCGGAGACGGAAAAAGACACAGATCTGTTTTTTAACGGAGCAAGAGAATTAAGAATATTATGAAGTCCAGTATTGTAGTGAGAAACCAGATCATCAGGGGTGGACAAGTTGTGGATGTCAGGGAGGCAGAAGGATTGGATACTTGATGTGAGAGTGGCAGGGTTGATGTTCTTTATATTCCGGAATGAAATGAGGCGTGGTGTTTTAGAAATGGAAAGAGTGAGTTTCACTGTAAATGAGAGGAGAAGTGGTCAGTTATGGGGAGTTCATCAGCTGTAAGTTCAAGGGGGGTGACACCAGAGCAGCAGATTAAATCCAGAATGTGTCCTTTGGAGTGTGTGGGAATAGTGGTATGCTGCTGACATCCAAAACTCTCTAAACAGGATGTGAAGTCTTTGGTGAGAGGTAGATTGATTATGTCCATGTGGATATTGAAATCACCCAGCAGTATTATATTTGGTGAGAGAGAGGATAAATGGGAGAGGAAAGCAGCAAAGTCATTTAAAAAGTCACTATTCGGTTTGGGGGGGACGGTAGACAGTAGCAATGATGGTTGGAGTGGGACCAAACAGCTCGCAGACAGTGGATTCAAACGAGCTGGAGACGGGCACAGACACCGGCGAGACTTTCCACTTGTCGCGGTAAATTATCGCGAGACCTCCTCCCCGACCGGAGCCACGGGATTGACAGACGTAAACAAATCCACTAGGAGTGGATTCAATCAGCTGGGAGAAGTCGTTGGGCTGTTGCCATGTCTCGGTTAAACAAAGAAAGTCCAGCTTACGGTCTGTGATGATGTCCTGGATGAGATCTCCCTTGCTTGTCAGTGAGCGGATGTTTAGCAGAGCGAAGTTGAGTGAGGTGTGGTTGCAGCTGGTGGTGGTGTTGGCCGAGGAGGCCAGGCGGGTCAACACACTGTGGTCGACAACCCGGCCGGTGGAGCGTGGAGGGCGTCGAGAGCTGGACCAGATGGACTTTATTGTTGTTGAGCTGTTATAGTGGAAATTCCGGCGGGACCCTCGGTGAATGTATCTCCGGCGGGGCTGGAAGGGGATGTCCGGGTGAAGGTGGAGTGCCTCAGGCGCAGGTCTAGGCAGGTGACAGCGCAGCCGGAGCAGGTCAGCGGCCGAGTACTGGAGCATCACCAGCACTGGCAGGTGGACGGGCAGTAGAAAGAGCCAGACACATACGGACAAGATGTATGTCCTACCGTCTCAGGCAGTGTTCACCAGATAAACGTCAAGTGAGGCTCAAGCCGGAACAGAACAGGTGAGCTAACGGTAGGCTAGTTAAGACTCACACAGACATAGTGCCAGTAAATCGTAGAAATATTCCAAATGAAGGCAATTAAAAGGTCCGATTAGGACTTCTGAAAAGTTGAAAAAAAAAAATATTAAAAGTTAAAAAGTTAGGTTACCGGCGAGCAGCGGCAGCAAGTTTCCAGCGTTCACTCTTGTTGCCATAACAATAAAGTTAAATAAAATAAAGTAGTAGTCTACACACACACACACACACACACACACACACACACTATGAATCAGCAGTATGAACATGTATACACTTGGCTCTGAATCACAGTGGTACAGACAAGTGGTGCAGAGTGGAGCAGGGTGACAGCTGAGGGGAAGAAGCAGATCCTTGCTAGCTCTGGAACAAAGATTCCACTTTCAAACAGTCACTTTGTCTTTACTTGTAAAAGTGAATCATAGAATTTCACTCACCTTGACCCTGTACACTCCCTGCCATTGGTGTTGGTGGGACAGTCGGAGGCAGTGTCTGTACTGACTCAGGTCCTGATGAAGACAGAGGGATGCTGAAATCTCCCCAGAAATGTAAAGGCTTAGTGAACTTTCAATCCTGCCTGATCTGGTAACAGTAAGGTAAAGTGGTTACAATAAGGTGAACCCATCGATGTGTGTTCACTGGATCCATACAATCTCAATGTACAGTCATAATAAAATAAGCGTAAAGTTACTGACCTAACTAGCTGGGCAACAGGCGGCAGGAACAGGCTAAATTATACTAAACCGCTAAAATGGAGAGTCATCAATATCATACATTTATGTCACTTGAAATGTTTGTCATTAGTTGCACTAATGATATTTTTCTCTGAAGAGCCAACATTAGATGTTACTCAACAGTGTCAGGCCTGGACTAGAATGAGGACTCAGATGCAGAGTGTCAATAAGGCAGTCTTTATTGAAATACTGCTACCTCGAGAGGGAGTGACAAATAAAACCAACTATGAAAAAATTATGCTATTCGGGAAGAATCTAATAAACAAAACCCACTCCAACTGGAGGGACAAAACTGCTGAAACAAAAAAGGAATAAACCAACAGAAAATCACTCCACAAGGAGGCTACAAAAACTGCTATGAACTTGACAAAAAAAAACTCTATTCTATGAAATTACAAACAAAAAATCACTCACAAGGAGGTTACAAAAACTACTATAAACTTGACAAACAAAAAACTCTATTCTATGAAATTACAAACAAAAAATCACTCACAAGGAGGTTACAAAAACTACTATAAACTTGACAAACGGAAAACTATATTCTATGAAATTACAAACAAAAACTCACTCACAAGGAGGTAAAGACGAAGTATAATGCAAAGACAAGGCAAGGCATGGACTGTGATAGTAGGCTGGGGTGCACGACTGGAACGAGACACTCTGGCACAAGACAAAGGGAGACGCAGACTATAAGACACATGAGGGCAATGGGAAACAGGTGGACACAATCAGGAATCAGGGAAGACACTCAGACAGGTGACACATGAGGAAGGGCAAGTGACCTGAAACGAGAGGAGAGTTACTTTTCAAAATAAAACAGGAAATGACAAGACATGGAGACAGGACAAAACCCCAACTTAACCTCACCGTGTGACAGTACCCCCCCCTCTAGGGCCGACTCCCGACGGCCCAGGCTGTTCAGGGTGGTCCCTATGAAAGTCCTCTATGAGGCTCAGGTCTACAATGTAGCGGGAAGGGATCCATTGTCTTTCCTCAGGTCCATAGCCTTCCCTATCCACCAGGTATTGTCTACCCCGGCCCCGGCTACGTACCGCCAACAACTGCTTGACCTTATAAACTGGACCGCCGTCTACCACTTCAGGTGGCGGCGGAGGTGTGGCAGCTGGGACCATCCGACTCTCCTTCGCAGGTTTGATCTGGCTCACGTGGAAGGTAGGGTGAACACGAAGGGATCGAGGCAGGCGAAGGCGGACTGCTGCAGGACCGATGATCTCGGTGATGGGGAACGGACCAACGAACCGTGGCGCCAGCTTCTTGGAGGGAACCCTGAGGTGGAGATCCTTAGCCGACAGCCACACCCTCTGACCTG
>NW_019524869.1:33161-34508 GCF_002814215.2 Seriola lalandi dorsalis
AAAAAAAAGAGACCACCTGGCCTGGCGAGAATTAAGTCTCTTGGCCTTTCTAATATATTCAAGGTTTTTGTGATCAGTCCAGACTATAAATGGATGGTTAGCCCCCTCAAGCCAATGTCTCCACTCCTCCAGAGCGACCTTGACCGCCAGCAGCTCCCGGTTGCCGACATCATAGTTCCGCTCAGCTTTGGACAGCCGTCGTGACAAGAAGGCACAGGGATGCATCTTACCATCCTGCTCCGACCTTTGAGAGCGAACAGCCCCGATCCCTTCGTTGGAGGCATCTACTTCGACTACAAACTGTCACTGGGTGTCTGGCATGGTGAGGATGGGAGCCGAGGTAAAGCGACGCTTGAGGGTCTGGAAGGCTGTCTCCGCCTCTGGAGACCAGTGGAAACGCACCTGAGAGGAAGTAAGAGCATGGAGAGGGGCAGCTATTGCGCTAAAGCCCTTGATAAACCGCCTGTAAAAGTTAGCGAAACCGAGAAACTGCTGAACCTTCTTGCGGCTATCAGGTGTGGGCCACTCGGCTACAGCGCTAATTTTAGCCGGGTCCATCTGCACTCTTCCAGGGGCTACAATGAAGCCCAGGAAGGAGACGGTGTCGGCATGGAACTCACTCTTTTCTGCTTTGACGTAGAGATTATTTTCCAACAATCTTTTAAGTACTCTGGTTACATGGTCTTGGTGTGAGTCAAGGTCAGGGGAGTAAATGAGAATATCATCAATGTAGACATAAACAAAATGGTCAAGAAAATCCCTGAGTACCTCATTAATCATAGCTTGGAACACCGCAGGCGCATTGGTTAACCCGAACGGCATGACCAGGTACTCGTAATGACCATTTGGTGTGTTAAAACCTGTTTTCCACTCGTCACCCTCTCTTGTTCTGACTAAATGGTAAGCATTGCGAAGGTCTAGCTTTGTGAATACCTTGGCCTGCTGGAGCTGGTCAAACACCGAAGACATGAGAGGAAGTGGGTAACGGTTTTTAATTGTAATGTCATTAAGAGGGCTGTAGTCTATGCAAGGTCTTAGGGAACCGTCCTTCTTGCCCACAAAGAAGAAACCGGCCCCTGCTGGAGATGATGAAGGTAGGATCAACCCTGCCTTCAGTGAGGTCTTGATGTACTCCTGCATGGCCACCCTCTCTGGCCCAGAGACCGAGTACAGACGGCCCTTGGGTATGGTGGAGCCTGGAATCAGTTCAATTGCACAGTCATATGGCCGATGTGGAGGGAGTGACATGGCCTTGTTTTTACTAAATACCTCCCGAAGGCAGTGGTAGCAGGAAGGCACGGAGCTCAGGTCCGGGTACTCGGAGTCTGTGGCGGGATTAGCAGAGGC
>NW_019524869.1:34528-55554 GCF_002814215.2 Seriola lalandi dorsalis
GCGTGGGTCTCTCTGAAGATCGGCCGCCACGTTGCTGTCTGAGTTGGCGGACCCTATTGTCCGTCCGGATGGCGAGCGCGATGAGGGAGTCTAAATCTGGTGGTAGATCCAAAGGCACGAGAAGATCTTGAATGGAGGCTGCCAGCCCCTTCAAGAACACATCATACAGGGCGGTAGAGTTCCACCCACTCTCCGCAGCCAAGGTGCGGAAGTGGATGGCGTAGTCACAAACAGAGTCACTGCCTTGCTTGAGTCTGCTCAGTTCCTGCGCCCTTTCCCGGTCAGTCGTAACTGGGTCAAAAGTCTTTTGCAAAGCTGCCTGAAAGTCTGTGAAGGAGCTGCAGAGTGGAGAGTCCCGAGCCCACTCTGCTGAGGCCCAAGCCTTGGCTCGTCCGGTCAGATGGGACATCATGAAGGCTATCCTGGACCGGTCAGTGGGGAAAGCCTGGGGAGATAGCTCATAATGCAGTGAACAGTCAATGATAAAAGTCTTACATAGTCCCGGTTCCCCAGAGAATTTCTCTGGTTGGGCTAACCTACTGCCAGCCCCGATGCTGAGCACAGCCGGGGCGGGAGCAGCAACAGCTGCCGGAGACTCGGGAGCTGTGGTCGTCTGAGCAGGACGATCCTGCAGGCCCTGAATTTGCGCCGTAAGGAGACTCAACTGGTGAGCCAAAGCCGTCTGAAACTCCTCCTGACGGGAGAGACGGGCCTCTTGGGCACGCAGGTACTCTGCCAGCTGTTGATCCTCTGCTGAGTCCATACTGGCCAGAGTGTTCTGTCAGGCCTGGACTAGAATGAGGACTCAGATGTGTCAATAAGGCAGTCTTTATTGAAATACTGCTACCTCGAGAGGGAGTGACAAATAAAACCAACTATGAAAAAATTATGCTATTCGGGAAGAATCTAATAAACAAAACCCACTCCAACTGGAGGGACAAAACTGCTGAAACAAAAAAGGAATAAACCAACAGAAAATCACTCCACAAGGAGGCTACAAAAACTGCTATAAACTTGACAAAAAAAACTCTATTCTATGAAATTACAAACAAAAAATCACTCACAAGGAGGTTACAAAAACTACTATAAACTTGACAAACAAAAAACTCTATTCTATGAAATTACAAACAAAAAATCACTCACAAGGAGGTTACAAAAACTACTATAAACTTGACAAACGCGAAACTATATTCTATGAAATTACAAACAAAAACTCACTCACAAGGAGGTAAAGACGAAGTATAATGCAAAGACAAGGCAAGGCATGGACTGTGATAGTAGGCTGTGGTGCACGACTGGAACGAGACACTCTGGCACAAGACAAAGGGAGACGCAGACTATAAGACACATGAGGGCAATGGGAAACAGGTGGACACAATCAGGAATCAGGGAAGACACTCAGACAGGTGACACATGAGGAAGGGCAAGTGACCTGAAACGAGGAGAGTTACTTTTCAAAATAAAACAGGAAATGACAAGACATGGAGACAGGACAAAACCCCAACTTAACCTCACCGTGTGACAAACAGTCTAAAAGAAAAGATGCGTTGATGTTTAAAATTGACATGTTAACAGCCTTTTTGACAAGCTTCTCCTTGACTTCATGTTGTGAAAAAAAAGAGTAAACTGGCCACCACTGACTGATAAAACATGCAGCATTTCACTGCAGACGTCAAAGGACCTGAGGCTCCTGAGGAAAAAGAGCTGGCTCTGCCCCTTTCAGTTGATGGCATCCGTGTTCAGGGACCAGTCCAGTCCTAATGTTTAATGGCTGAAGGGTGTGCCTAGACTTCCATGTCCATGACCATCTCCTTGGTCTTGGAGGTGTTCAGTGAATGAAGTGACAAGAAATGCCTCCTTCTGAAGGTCATAGTCAGATCCCTGTACTCCTCTTCCTGCCCGTTCCTGATACACGCCACAATAGCTGTGTCATCCGAGTATTTCTGGATATGGCAGGACTCAGAGTTGTATTTAAAGTGTGCCGTATACAGGGTGAACAGGAACAGAGCCAGAACAGTCCCCTGTGGAGCCCCAGTGCTGCTCACCACTGTCCCTGAGACACAGTTACGCAGCCTGACGTACTGTGGTCGTCTTGTTAGGTAATCAACAATCCAGGACTTGAAGCAGGGATCCACCCCCATCCCTTCCAGCTTGTCTTTAAGAATGGGGGGTTGGATGGTGTTAAATGCACTTTAAAAATCAAAGAACATAATCCTCATGTAACCACCTGGCTCATCCAAGTAAGATGTGTGATGTGAGGACCACCGGTCTGTGGTCATTTATCTCAGCCACTCGTCCTACTTCAGGTACCGGAACAAGACATGATGTTTTCCACAGAACCGGGACCCTCCCTGTTTGTAGACTTAAGTTAAAGATCCTCTGAAGAGGCTCAGCCAGCTGGGCTGCACAGTCCTTTAACAGCCGTGGCCAACTTCCTGGCCAACAAGTGTGATGAACTGGAGGCACTTGTGAAGAACCAGTGAGCATATCGTTATGTGGATTTACCCGGCTTCACTGCAGTACGATCGGACAGAGACGCCGGAGCAAGTGGGAAGAATAAGTCAGACTCTCCAGACTGTTTTTACGCCATACGTGCCTTTGCAGCTCATTCAAGCTGTTACTATAACTTCAAGAAACTCTGTCACCTGGTGGAAAGATGACACAGCTAATGATGCAGCTTGTCTAATCCCCTGTGGAGGACTGGTTCTGCTTGTGAACAATAGATGGTGCAACCCCGGTCAGATCACAGTGAAGGAGAAGATCTGCTGTCGGGATATTGAACTGTTGGCAGGTGGTCTTAGACTGTACTATGTACTGAGGGAGTTCTGACACATCGTCACCATTGTTGTTTACATTCAACCACGAGCCGAGCCTGCAGTCGCGCGTGACGTCATTCACGAGGATGGTGCATTCATTGCAATATCGGGGGATTTTAACCATGTCACTCTCACCTGACTGGCTTCACTCAATAAGTTGACTGTCCCACAAGGGAAAATAAGACACTTGATCTGTTGTGTGCAAATGTCAAAGAGGCTAACACTGTCTCAGCTCTACCACCACTTGCCAGGTCAGATCATAAAATGGTTTTCCTTCAGCCTTCCTACAAATCCTGTGTACTGAGGCTATGTCCTGGAAAAGCACCAGGCCCAGATGGTGCATGTCCAAGGCTGTTAAAGGACTGTGCAGCCCAGCTGGCTGAGCCTCTCCAGAGGATCTTCAACTTAGGTCTACAAACAGGGAGGTCCTGGTCCTGTGGAAAACATCATGTCTTGTTCCAGTCCCTAAAGTAGAACTACCGGCTGAGATAAAGGAACAACGAAAAGTGTGAACTACCCTGTAGCCCACATACTGGATCTCTGACATAAACCCACACACACACACACGACCTAAAAAACAATTAAAACGAATTAAGAACATGAAACAAAGACAGCAACTAGTGTGTCAAGTAAACTGCTCAGGTCTCATGCAGAGGAGCGCCCTGGAAGAGCCTGGCCATGTCTGCACAATGGTCAGGATGAAGAAGCAATGGTAAAACAAGAGTCTTTCCCTTCCTTTCATGGCCCCCTAATTGTTTGTAGTTTCACTAGTTAACATCACAAAATTGGTAAAAAGAAAAAAAAAAAAAATTAATGTAATTACCTAATCACTATGTGCGACAGACTGTATGACTTTGGCTGAATTACCAGCAAGCTACTGCAAAATGGCATACGATGGGCACATAGTCCACTGCCCCCACGGTTCATGATCAGTGCTTTGGTTGACAGGATGCCCCATCCAGTTACTATTTAGCAACATTTACCAGTACCATTACATCAATCTAATGACATTCATGGGGATCAGTCACTGTCTGTTTCACTGTGGTTCATTTAGTCATGTACAGTGTTATAGAGAAAAAGTTTATATATGAAACCTGCAGAGAAGAATAGTCTCATTGTCTAACTCATGTTGATGGTTGGTAAACATGACAAATATTCACATTCACATTTAAGAAGCCTATTATGTGTATTTATTTTTATTTTGTTCAAGATGTGCTTAGAATCCTACAACTGACACCTGTGGCTAAATGTTTGGCAACTTTTTCAATACAATGCCATTACACCATAGGCAGCTCTGATGTTTTACAGCACAGAACCTTCAACAGACACAAGCCAATGAAAAATAAAATTTTATTAAGTCATCATACTATGGAATGCACAAATTTAATGTCCCACATTTCTGTATATGTGAAAAACAATGTGAAATAAAAATACCATAAAATAAAAATGTGCAAAATGACAACACCATTATGAGAAGTGCTACAGCAGATTTCTGGTTTCTCATTTTATCTTCGGAGACTGATGCTGATCACAACACTCTATTTAGGGTTTTAATAGAATACATTCACTACTTCCATAGTCAAAGTTCTACATAAGTTCCACCACCATCATTTTTTCCACCCCAATTGCAAGGCAAATCACATCATTATACAATATATATTAAAATTAATATTTGATATACAGTCTGTCTTATTTAAATTCAGTTCCATGATCTCTGCTAATACAAAAATCCATCTTTGCCACTGAACACTGCTGCAGGTCTGGACACTGCAGAGCATCATGGTCATCAGTACATGAAAAAATTAAAGAACTCATGTCCTCAAGTCTCCATGGATCCATTCTACCACCATTTTGGCGACTTCTCCTCCTGCATCCAGGACAAAGGCATGCCGGAACCCATTCTCACACAGTCTGATGTCTCCATGTGGGAAGTCCTGCTTGATGTCAAGATAATACTGCACAGGACACCAATGATCTGTAGCTCCATAGTAAAATATGAGCTGAAAATAGAAACATATTTTGTTTACTATAGAACTGCCAAAGCATACTGAATTAAAAATTAACAGCTGAAAATTAGTGAACCATTAGCTGATTATTCAAGCTCAGTATTTTATTATTAATTTATTCATTAATATTTTATATTTTCACAATGTCTTAATTCCATCAATCATTGACTGGTAGCCATTTAGCACATTGAATCATATACAGTAGGTATGTATTTTCTTACCTTTTCAAGATTATTCTTGATGGTTATATTGTCTCTTTCCAGAACATTCTTCATTTCTTGACCACCCATGTACATAGCATTAGCTATAAAGAGAGACAATTGCATTTGCGTCATGGCTTTGATTTAGGTATTAACTTCACATTCACTAGAGATATTTAAAGGTATGGTCTGCAGTGTGAACCACAGTTTGGCGATTTTGTTGTTTTATGTTCTGATGAAAAACCGTTTCTGTTATCAAGTTGATTATTCAACTTGCTGTGTAAAACAAGCCTTTACATACAAAAACCCAGCAAAATTCCCCCATTCATAATTTCATTTTAAATTGTTTCCAACTGCAAAAAATGGCTAAAAATTAACAGAAATGATTCGACATTACATAACACATTCTCAACAAAAACTAAACATATTAAAATCAAATGAATCTAGGTGAGCAACAAGCTTAACCAACCTGCACAGTCTCCAGTGAGCAGACCTACAGTAGGCTGAACGACTGTGAGGTCCAAAGAGTGAATGCCACCAAACACCAGTTTGATCAGGCTGCTTTTGAATCTGTCAGGCAGCAGAGAGAGCAGGAAGAGAGGCAGGTAGGCCACATAACGCATGTGACACAGCACAGGGGTCATAACCTTCCCCTGAGGGGTCTGAGCCATGCGCTCAATGGTAGGAAACAGCATGACAGCCTTCAGAATCTGTATCAAATAAAACAGACAAATCGAAGGGAAAACAAGAGTCACTGAGATAAGAAACCTCCTGAATAGCAAAGGGGAGTTTTTCATGTGAGTGAATCTGCTTCCTGTTAGTGTGAAGAGGAGAGGGGAGTTTTCACACCATTGTCTGACAGACACTAACTTCTCTGTTATGTGTCGTCCTCTAATTTGAGATGTCAATAGACAGCAGGGTGATTTGGAGTAATATAACAAAATTATGATTAATGCAGTCACAAAACATCAATATTGCAAATTTCAGCTCTTAGAAATCATGAGGTAAAGTGATTTACCTTGAGTTCAGGGTCTCTCTTAATCATCTCTAGAATGATGTAGCAGCCGATGGAGTGTCCAACCAGGATCAGGTTGGTTTCTTTGGGAACATGTTTTCTGAGGAACGCTAACTTGTGTTCAATCTGACCGTTCAGACCAAACACATCTGCCTCTGCAGCCGAGGATGCATCTGTTTGAAATACATTTTAAAGGGAGATACATTTTCATCTACGTAACTTGTTTGGTATGCTCGAAATACACAGTAGAGTCTTGTTGGTATATTAGGGACAGCAAAGAAACAGGCCAGTGCACTTTGCTTCCATGCTAACTAATGGAAACACATGGAGTTTCAAGTACAACTTCAACTTTCAAGTAAGCCGACATTAAATCAGATACTATTAGTCACATTTAACTTCAATGAACTACTCCTTGATGCTTTCCCCCACCCCCCACACCCACCTTTTCACCAATAATAGTTCTCTAGTTTAGATCAGATTAGACAGATTAGATGGGAGTCTATAGTGTAAAGACCTTGAGAATCATTGGTACCTTGTACCATGTCCATGGAGTCTGGAGGTACACAGTGGCCAGCATGGCTTACAGCCCACACTGGGTGGTGGTAGCCAAACATACTGTGCAGTGTTTGCATGAAGGTTTTGTAAAAGCCCACTACACCAGGATTACCTGAATGGAAGAGGAAAACATACAGTATGTGTATTTTACATTGTGTTCTACTTTTTTACTTTTTCCATACTTCATTTGTTGTCATACAATTAGTTATTACAAGCAAAGGTTGTTACATTGTGAGTGAAGTGATGTGAAGATACCACTACCATGCAAAAAGGCATGTTTAGTTAAAATGATGATACTCCTCCCTGTAAATATACTGTATACTGATCATAGTGGTGTTTGGTGGCATTCACTCTCTATTAAGGTTTTATGACTAAAAACTCAGAGATTTGGAGATCACCACTGTGGTCAATGAAATTCCAATAGACTAAACTGTTTGGTTTAGTCCAAAGATAAATAAAGATAGAGTTTGGCGCCAGGTGACTGACAGATGTACACTCTACCTGATGGTCGATGAAAAAGTTGCAGAATCCACAGAGCACATGTCAATGCAATCATTATATTATGGTTTGTTTTAATCATTGGACATCTTAACAGGTTCAGCATCACAATAAATACACATGGCTTAGTTAAATCAGTTCAAGTGAATAGTACTGAAATGTAAAAGTTCATTATCAATGTAAAATCATAACAACTGCATGTCATTAACACTCTCTGGATCTCTTTTGACTACAACTCTCATTTTTAGGACTGGATACAAAAACTTCTGTTTCAACTATATGGTGGACGGAGGAAGAGGCTCACAAAACTATGATTGGTTCTAGCTATCTAATGAATAAAAAGCTCAGCCACAGCCAAATCCTTCCAGCTGATGAACCAGACACACAATCATTAACACGGAGTATTAGTCCAACTCACCTGGAATGATAAGAAAAAGAATTTTGTGTCCAGAATGTAACTGACAGGAGCCAAATTTAAGGACCTCTGTGTTGGCTCCACAACAGAAGATAAAGTCTGTTTGTGGTTCATCTCTGCTGCCTGTCACCATGTTTTACATCTCATAAGCTTTGAAGAGAAAGGAAACATCAGAAAGCCAATTATGATCATTTCACTTAAAAAGTCATATTTGAATGCACTTTTCAGGAGCTTCAACCCATTCATTCAAATGCTAAGTACATTAATTCAAATCTAATAAAAAGGTGCTACTGTAATACTCTATTACCACAATGCAACAATCTATTACAACTGGCTCTACAGTTTGACAGCAGGGTCCAAAGGTGATGCAGTTCATCTGTGTCAAAGGCTAAAAAGCGAGACGTGAATGTGGTGCATTCAGGAGCTCCTCTCAACACTAAATTCAAATAACTTAAAATTCTCCAACCATAAAGCCTACACAGTATTTAAGTAACAGAAAGTACACAGTGAGAAGGCTACATATCATATAAAGTTCAATTTAACGGACACCATTTTTAAAATTCAAAATATTCAAACACCAAGCAATATCCCACCATAGGGAGTGATGTACTGAATATCAGCAAGTCTGTGATTCAGTCATAGGTACGAGGCACGCACAGCCTTGTTGATATTCAGTACATCATCACTCCCTCTCGTGTGATATTGCCAAAGATCCTCTATACAGAAGAGACTGCATTACAGGCAGCACCAATGGTATGAAATGGGACACAGTTCCGGTCTCCTTTGTGGGCGTTGTCCCTCAAGCCAAAGCAACTGGCATGAAATGTAACAGTAACTAATATTCAAATCTATCCCTATACGCGATGGCGTATAGATATACCTCAATCATCAAACACGGATACTGGTATTGCTAAAAAATAATTGCTGGTTAATATGGTATACTGAGCGGTATTTAACATTTTATGGTCCTCTCCTATACCGATATAAAGCCGGATAAAATTGAATTTAAATGCAGTTTGGTTTGAGAGTAACGACCACTGACAATAACTTCAATGAGTTGAAATTACAATATACTGAGTGACGTTAGCTTGAATCCTAGTAGCCTTTTTTTGTCTTTATCTGACAAGTATAGTGTGTACTAAATTATACTTTACCTCTTAATATCGGTGAAAAAAAAGATTAATATGATATCCTGCTCATAGTTTAGCGTCTCCCGTTTCTTCTGTGTGAGGACTTCCTGCTTCGAACACTGCCGGCCTCTGATTGATCAGCTGAGCGGTCGTCCCACGATAGCTCTCTTGGTTTTGTTAAAGAGTGATTACCATCCAAAACTCATTCACATTGCTGCCCCCTGTAGTTCTGGAGTGTAGATAGCTCAAAGCTGAGTGAAGGAGCGGTAGGAATGATACAATAGCTAACATATAAGCAGAGACAGCACTCAGTACAGTGACTTAAGTCGCTGCTTCTTTGCATAAAGTAAATAAGTTAAATAAACTAAATAATACTGGCAATATATAATAAAGGATACCTTGCTCAAAATGTTCAATAATGAATTAATAAATAATTATGAAATAAATAATCACATTAATAAATTGTGAAAAATATATAAATTAAACAATAATCTGTTCAAATTTACTGCTGCTGTTATGTAATTGAAACAGAAACAAATGCTATTTCTGTGTTTTAAAGTACACCGCTCAAAAAATTAAGGGAACACTAAATGATCACAGTTTAACACCAAGTCAGTTAAACTTCCGGGAAATTAATCTGTCCATTTAGGAAACACGAGTAATTGTGAATCAATTTCACCTGCTTTGGTGCAAATGAAAGTGAATGCAATGGAGAGGCAAAAGCAAGACAATCCCCAAAAAGGGAATGGTTTTACATGTGGTGGCCACAGACAGTTGCGCTGTCCTGATCCTTCCTCACTGATTCTTCTCTAATTTTGTGTTTTTCTAGGGTCCTTCTTACTACTGGTAGCACGAGGCAGTACCTGCAGCCCAATCAGGTTGCACAGGTAGTCCAGCTCCTCCAGGATGGCACATCCTTATGTGCGGTCACAGGAAGGTTTGTTCTCAAGAGTATCGAGGAGATACTAGGAGACCAGCCATTACACAAGGAGAGCTGGACAGGGCCGTAGAAGAGCATCAACCCAGCAGCAGGACCAGTACCTGCTTCTTTGTGCAAGGAGGACTGGGAGGAGCACTGCCAGAGCCCTCCTCCCTCCAGCAGGTTACTGGTGTGTATATGGGGGGGTCACGTCACACGCTGACCATCACTGACTGATCAGTGAGGTCCCTGGGGGAACAGTTGTGAACAGTGAGGAACTGTGGGGAAGTGAGTTCCTTTGTCTGTGGAGCAAAGAAACATATGGTATCTTGAATGAGTCCCAACAGGGGCCATACACACTACTGAGTCACATTATGAGCTGAATCAGCCTGTGATTTCAATTTTTTTACATTGATTTTCAGTGTGATTGTGAATCCAACCCTCAATTGGTTCATGATTTTGGTTTCCATTGACCGTTGTTACGTCATTTTGTTCTCAACAAATTATACAATGTACGTCAGTAAAGATTTTCAACTTGAATAGTCTGTTCATCATGATCCAATGTGTGATTTGAGTGTGCTCCGTATTTTTTATGTATTTTATGGCTCAACAGTTCACTCAGTCTCACAGCCAGGCCTTAAGTACTTTAATGGAGCACAGAGGGGCAATTTTGACAGCTGTCATACCATGAGCAAGCATCTAGATTGATGTAAAAAAGCCTGGATTTGCCTGGCTTGCGACATCAGTACTTTCATCAGTACGTATTTTATTTATCAGTTATCAGTATATCAGTTTGCAAAAAGGTAATCTGTTTGACTCCTGATACTTTTGGAAGTCATAATAAATCAAAAGTAATGCTGTAGAATTATAGTGCAAATTTGTTATAAAATACACACATTCATTCTCTGTCTGTCTGTCTCTTTCTTTCTTTTTCTCTCTCTCTCTCTCACACACACACACACACACACACACACACACACACACACACACACACACACACACACACACACACCCAAAGAAATGAATCAAAGTATATACAATTCAATATACTTTATGGGATGGTAATGAAATAATTAGAGGAATGAACTAGTACAACAATACTAACTTATAACATAACTTCAGAGGATCACACCAAAACCTGTCAACAGCCAAACTATTGACCAATCAGATTACTGGAAAAACTGAGTCATCATTCCTACAGGATCCTAACAGGGAAAAAAAGAGTTTACAATAAAGTGATCAATAATAACGAGCAGTAGATATAAAATATAAAAAAATCAGTGGAATAGTTTTCCTGTTTGAGTCTTTCCATATGTCCACTCTGGTTTTAAAGCAAAGCTTCTAAAATCACCTTAAATAAATAGCCTATATAATAACTATTATAGGTTAATTTTTATTGAACAGATATTGTTTAATCTGACAGGATTCCTGACAGTGATGAAGCTTTTACTCTCTTCATCATCAATGCAGCTCAGAATAATATAAGGATACTCATTGACCAGAACTGGAGAAAAAAACTAAACCTCTGATGTCTTTGATTAGAACAATTAGCCACACAGTGTTAATTATTTCCATGATTATAAATGAACATTACAGTCAGACTGACTCATCAGACCTCGACTACTTCTCTCCACTTTTCATTCTCTCCTCTCTACAGCAGAAAGTTTGACATGAACTTTAACTATTCTCTCTGCATCACATGTTGAAAATATTCAAACGTGATGATAATTCGTGCACTTATTTACAATGTATCTTTAGTCTTTAGACTTCAACAGAAATTATATTTAGACATGGAAATAATATTTTTTATATTTGAGTCATGTGATCTTATTGTTAACATTTGACATTGTTGAACATGACTTCTGGTCATTGCTATAACTTACCATCAAGTAAGCGTTTCATCTCAGATCATATTAAGTACTTTGTTCATGTTTCAGACGATGTTGCTTATAATTAACCACTCTGCCTCTTTCACATGAACGTGCTCGTACCTGGATGTAAAACCAGGGTTAACTGAGGCAGTTGATAACCAGCTTTGTAGTACAGGTTATCAGGGCGGTCAATGTTAGGTTCAGATAACGCAGATAACTAAACGTTATCCCGGGTATGTTGAACTTCCTTCATAGTAGCGACCTCAGATGTGTTGTCTTGATATGCAGCACTTTTTTCAGATTTTTGTTTTGGTGGTTTTGTGTTTTTGTTGTTGCATTGTTTCTGTATTTGCAGTGTTTGCTATTTATGTCTTTGTTTTGGCTTCCTGCAGCCGTTTTTTCATTTGTCACAACGTTGCAGTTGTTGTATTTGTTTTGTATTTACGTATGCGTTTTTGAATCTGCATCGTTTATGAATTTGCAGCTTGTTTCTCTTATTGGAAGTGTTTTGGGCCATTGAAGTGCATTTGCCCTGCCCAGCCACCCTACCAATGCCTGCTCCTCATGCTGCAAATGTCCAAAGCTCCTTTCAAACCATTGTGTTTTAATTTATTGACCTCCTGGCTCAGCTGGTCAGTCTTGATCTGAGTTCACTCACTTTCTGACCAATTGTTCTACTATAATTATTTAATATTACTATAAAGCAAAACAAAGTGTAATTGGTTGTAAATTTTTTAACCTGCATATGGATAATGCTAGTTGTTGTACAGCCAATGAATTTCGAAAAAAATTATTGATTCCATTAATTCCCAACAGTACAATTCAGGTGCCAGTCACAGGTGGTAATTTTTCTACCGTCTTCTTTCACAGAGTCTGGATATTGATCATATCCGTTAGGAGGACCTCTTGATCATTGACCATAATGTATATTTTTTGATCATTCTGCAAATACTGACTCCATTCGTCCCAAAAGAACAGTGCATCAACAGTAATGTAACTGTCATTCTCCCCTTACCCTAACCTTAAATAAAGGAACAAAGAGCTGGGTCAAAGTAACCCAACCAGCTGGTCAGCTGCAAATAAACCCCTTAAACCTCTCTGGCCCATCATGAGCAACCCAAGTGTGAACGTATTTAAATAGAATGTATGATTAATTATTCATTTTTAATTGATTAATTTATAACCTGAATGGCTAATAATCAGTAATTGTTGGTGTTTGGCCTTGGTGGAGGTTTGAGCTCTTCTTGGTGGGATTATTATTCAGAATATATTATCCATGAACATGACATTTGTCAAACTTTTTAATGGGGTAAAAATACAGCTGTGCTGGTGGTGATAACAATGTGCCCATCTTTTTATGTGGGCAGTGCATATATTGGTAACTCAAAACCATTTAAAAGTTACAACATGGCTTCTCAGGTTGAATGACAGCTGATCCAGCTGTGCCACTGTTTATGCAGACAGCCTAACTATGGACCAGGTGTAAGTATTAAAGCACATCTGACTAAAGTGGTTTCTGTTGTTGTTTTTTTAAATCAAGGTGACAAGTAGCACAACATCACTGTAAAGGAGGACTCTGGTGTCAGATGCAAATATCCCCTGCACCGTCACATCTCTCAGTGAGTGTTACACTAGTTGGTCTGTTTCATGTCTCTACAGTATCAACAGAGGCACAGCCACTACTCCTCTTCCTCTTCCCACTATCTCTGTTTGCTGGGCAGTCTCGGTACCCGACTGTCTGGCCTACATCAGTCCTTTGGTGATAAGCGGGTGTTTCTGGGAAGCTCTGCCCAGACCCCAGCACCTGTCTGACAGTCATATTCACTCTGGAGCTCTGGATGTACTTGGAGCACACCATCCAGTCCTGTTTTGATATCTGTTCCATCACAGTGCTGTCCTGCAGGGAGGAGGCCGGGCTGCAGACTTCCATCTCTAAAGGGGTATGGTCTTGTGGCACTGGAACAATTCGTGGGAGAGCGTGGTAAAGGAGGCGACTCTGTCCCGACATAACCATTACATCCCCACTGTGTATGTACATAGCAGTGGGGGGGTCCTGTCTGTGTGTGCCTCCCAGGAGGAAGATGGCTGACTGCCCAAAACTAGAAAAAGACAACAACAACAGCAAAGGGTTTGGAATATTTTCCTGTTCTTAACCAAGCAATTACTGAATTGCATTGACTACAGAAAAATGAGTAACAGCCTGAACTGCTGGTACAATAAAACAAATGTGTGAACTGATCCTGAACCTGTCTTTAAGTTAATACTGTTCTCCCCTCTCACCTGAATGACAGCAATGGGCGGCTGTGATCCAGTTCTGCTTCGTCCACATGGATTCCTAGAGAGGAATCAGGTCGATAGTAGTTGAGGATTCCAGCCTCTGCTTTGAATCCTGGGAAGCCACAGGCGGCTGCTATTTGTAAGGACAGCAAGTGAAGATCAGCTGGGAAAGGAGTGTAATGGTTGGCAGAGTAAGTCTGTGAAGGGAACAATAAAGGAAACATTTGGTCCACTACACAAGAAAAGCAATGTGGAGAGATATGTTATAACAGGCTGTGAAATATTAAATACCACAGTTTTCTTTCCATACATTTTTTTCAAACTTGTTCACAAAGTTCTTAAAACAAACAAGACGTTTGGCTCATCTCACAAATTGTAAATGAAAAAAACAAAAGGTCCATGAAGAAAACAACTGATGTGTTTAAATACTCCTGGTGGCCTTATGGTGGTTTTAGACAACTGGAGCCTGTATTTTCTTCTGAAATTACACAAATGTATCTCTATTTTGTCCTTTTCTTTTCTATGCGTTTATGAAGCCAGGGATCCTACTGGTTTTTAACTATGTTTTGGAAATTTGAATCCTTTATTATAGACAGTTAGATAAAGAGAGAAAATGCATGAGATTCAAAAAACGCTGCTGGCCTGATCCTCCATATTTTCCTCTTCTCCTGTGTTTTATTTGAAGTGTTGATCCATAAGAAGATATATTTCTGGTTTTAAGAACCAAAAGCCATCTCAATGTCGTTTTGCATCTCCTCTCTCAATATGTTCACAGTATTTATACAGAACCCAAACCTGTTTTATACATTTTTTTACAAGATGGGACCTTTAAGCATGGTAGGGTTTAGGGTCAGTATTTTAAACCCTATCTCCTGAAAGCTTGTTGTTTATGTGGATATAGATTTATACATTATCTTCTAACAAAGCAGGCTGTGTTGCTTACCTTGGTATCCCAGTTGTAATGATATCCCAGAGTGACCCAGCGCAGCCTCTCCAGTAGAGTCAGTGGTTCTCTCTTTCCAGAGGGAGGACAACTGTGGAGGACAACACAGAACACACTTAAAGAGGCAGGCAACAGTGGGCCAGTGTACTGTCACTAAACCAAGCTTCCACCAAACAAAGCAAGAGTACTGCATAGATTTAGCATTGCACTTCACTATAACACTGTCAGACACATTAAAAACTGTTGCAGCAGAACCAGAGTTTTTTTCCCCACAAATACTTCTTCCTTCCTCAAAACCTTCTGCCAACATTACTTACATAGCGACTCAAATGCCTGTTAGTGTGGTAGTTTGATAGTTCAGTTGGAGATTTGTGTTTGTTATGCCTGGTGGGCTACAGAGGTCTGGTAAGGTCACTTCTTTTTAACTCCACAACATCCTCTGATTTCTTTTCATTTTCCAACTTGCACCAACTAACGCTGACTCCAATGACATCACTTGAGGCAATTTATCAGACTTCCCACAGCTCCCTCTGGAGACACAAAAATTAAATTAATTAAATAAATAAAATTTGTCTCAAGATTTAAACTTGGCAGTCCTCTCTACTGGACAAACGAAATGAGGACACTGTCTCTAAATTACCTCAAACATATTTCCAACATTTCTATACTAACATTTACCTAATATTTTCATTTACTGGCTGACACATACACCAATCCCTAGTCTGTGATAACCTGAAGACTGTCAGACAGACAATTTATTGATCAGGCTCTATTTGTAGTGGTTACTGGACTGACAAGCTTGTCAAAAGGGCTGGGTCTGTGCTTTGCAGGAGTCTGGACTCACTCCGGACTGTTATGGAGAGAATGTAAGATGGAGGCCATCTTGGACAATACCAACCATCCTCTCCACAACATTCTGGCAGGACAGTGAAGCAGCTATAGTAGCAAATGTTTCATCTCACTGCACTGCAGAACAGAGAGGTTCAGGAAATCCTTTGTTCCCAGGCCATACAACACCTATCTATCTATCTATCTATCTATCTATCTATCTATCTATCTATCTATCTATCTATCTATCTATCTATGATACTGAGATACTGAGTCTGTGATTATTTGATAGTGGCAGCTAGATTTCCTGAAGCTGGATGAACTGGAGCTGTAATAGGAAAATTTGACATTTCAGGTAGAGGAACACTGCGAAGGAACAACCAAAAGTTTGGGCAATTATTGTTTTCCCCGGCTATTACCTAAAATGCTTTAAGGAATGACACAACAACAACTAACTTGCCCAGGTCAGAATTGTCCGTGGGAAGGAGTACAGCTAATCTTACCTGAGGGCATGTATGCTCTTACCCCAGATGTCCTGGGTGTCAGAGAGAGACATATGCATGTCCAGGTTGCAGACGTTGGGCTTCTGAGGGTAAGTCTTCAGACACTGTCTGACCCAGAACGGTTGGGAGCCCAGCAGGAACGGGTTGGAGATGAAGATGAACCCTGAACAACACACAACATTAAAGAACTGGGTCATAGAAATGTTTGATAAGATTAATCTACTGTTATATTGATGTCCATTAGTATGCCACACTGAAAGAAGATGCTCTCATGCAGAGTCAGGCAACAAATGAAAAGAAAACCCCTGAGTGTAAGGAGAGATACAAATTGCAGATGTTTGCACTCAGGGCTTGAGGGCTCACTGAATGGTTTGATAAGTATGAAAATGATCTAGACCAAGCTGAACATCAATGGTAGATTTAGAGATGACATGCTGGGCAGTGCTTTCCAAGAACATCATCAAAACACCACAGGTTTTGGAGGAATGCTTTCATCCCTCCAGTAGAGTTCAAACAGTTGGGGAATCTATGATCAGGAATACTGAAGCTGATCTGGTATTGATAATCTGGTATTGATAATCTGGTATTGATACTAGAGGAATAACATCTTACTGACATCATCTTTATTTGTCATCCACTGGTGTTTTGCTCTATGTATGTTTTCTCTCCAACTAAATACTGAATTTAGTTTTGGTCTGAGAGTGTGTTAAACTATTGACCTGAGTTAGATTTGAGTAAAGAACTGTCTGTCTGTCCATCTGTCCTGTGTTTACCTGGGTAGCCCTGCAGGCCGAAGGCTCTCCAGTCTCTGACAGGCTTTAATCCAACCCTTGTAGCCTCCACATCACTCACTGTCACTGGGTCCAATTTAGCTGGGACTACCTATCAATCACACAGACACACACACAAAGTTACATCAGGCATCCAGTTTGCTGCAGTGGCTGATGTAAATAATAAAAATAGTCCCATCCTTTTCTCCCAGCCAATCCCATTCATTGAGTATAGGCTATGTAGACTTGTCAACCAATATAGAGAAGAAATCTAATGCAACCTGGTACAAACATTCTGACACCAATCTGTAATTTATGGAACTTCAAGTACTGCACAGTCTGTGCCAAGGATGTTCATTGATTCATCTCTGGTGATGTTTGGAGTCTATACAGTCTGTACCGCTGGTGCATTATACATATATGTTAACATTAGCAGGTGTATCCCACATTGTTTTCCACTGATATTTATACACAGTTAACTCCAGTTCAGCTAACATTTTCACATTTTCCTGACTCTTTATGAATTAAATGCTTCTTTCCCTCCTTGTCCTCGTTCCGGTACCTAAAGTAGGATGAGTGGCTGAGATAAATGACCACAGACCGGTGGCCCTCATATTACACATCATGAAGACCCTGGAGCAGCTGCTTCTCCACCTTCTGAGGTCATAGGTTGAACATACACTAGACCCCTTACAGTTCGCCTACAAAGAACATATTGCAGTTGATGATCCTGTCCTTTACATGCTCCACCGGGCCCATTCTTACTTGGATGAGCCAGGTGGTTAAATGAGGATTATGTTCTTCGATTATTCAAGTACATTTAACAAGACAAGCTTGAAGGGATGGGGGTGGATCCCTGCTTCACGTCCTGGATTGTGGATTACCTAACAAGACGACCACAGTACGTCAGGGTGGGTAACTGTGTCTCAGGGACAGTGATGAGCAGCACTTGGGCTCCACAGGGGACTGTTCTGGCTCCATTCCTGTTCACCCTATATACGGCAGACTTTAAATACAACTCTGAGTCCTGCCACATCCAGAAATACTCGGATGACACAGCTTACATGGTGTGTATCAGGAATGGGCACATAAAGGAGTACAGGGACCTGCGGTGGCCTTCAGAGAATGAAGCAACAAGAACTGCCTTCTTCTGAACATCTCCAAGACCAAGGAGATGGTCATCGACATTCAGAGGTCTAGGCCCACCCTTCAGCCAGTCAACATTAGAAGGAGGGACATTGGGGTGGTGCACGCTTATAAATACAGATGTTCACCTGAACAGTAAACTGGACTGGTCCCTGAACACGGATGCCATCTACCAGAAGGGGCAGAGCCAGCTATTGTTCCTCAGGAGGCTCAGGTCCTTTGACATCTGCAGTGAAATGCTGCACATGTTTTATAAGTCAGTGGTGACCAGTGTACTCTTTTCTGCTGCAGTCTGCTGGGGTAGCAGCATGTCAGACATGAACCCAAGGAGACTTGACAAGCTGGTCAAAAAGGCTGGGTCTGTGCTTGGCTTGAGTCTGGACTCACTCAGGACTGTTGTGGAGAGATGGATGCAATGTAAGATGGAGGCCAATACCAACCATCCTGTCCACAACATTCTAGCAGGACAGAGAAGCAGCTACAGCAAATGTTTCATCTCACTGCGCTGCAGAAAGGTTAAGGAGATCCTTTGTCTCAGCCAAAGGAAGTGGACTAATTTAACTATTATTGTTTATTTATTATTAAATGTTATCATTATTATCAACAATGAGCTAATGGCAAAATGAATTTCTCCTTCGTGATAAATTATTTATCTATCTCGTAGGCTCAAGAAAACATATGACCTGAATTATCATACTGTGTTACATTAATCACCTACGTCCTTTGGTTCGGATAGTCCCAAAGCCTAAACGTTTTGTTGATAACGCTTTTCAAACATATGTTTTCAATTACCATTGCCGATTAACTGCTTGTATGTACGGAAGTATAACGCCGGCCTTATGGCAGTAAAGCGTGTGAAGTGCACTTCCGCCACTGCCAAGACCCACTTTGTGTCTAAAGTGCAATTTCTGGTGGTTTCGTAAGTCCTCATTTTTTAATTTACACCCACTAAAAATGTGTCCACGAACCTTAAAGTTGCAAGTTACAACACCGTCAGATCAGGCTCAATCACGTGAGTCTTGCGAACCACAATGTCTGTTCTACTGGTTTGACTCTTAGCTCACCATGTCACTCGGTACATCTTTGGAAAAGTCAAGGACATTACTGAAATCTGGCGAAGGGTGTCTTCTCTTGTAAAACTTGAATATTTTTCTAAATGCATCCTCTCCGCTCTCCACCATGTAGGCTGCCATCTTGGCCGTGACGTCACTTGATAACCTTTCAACTCAAGCCCGTTCCGGAGCATTCCCAACTAAATGGTTTTACATTTCTTCATAATGAAAACGATTAAAAAATGAACACAATTTGAAGAACACACAAACACTTAACGAAATTGGGCCTCAAGTTGCAACATATTGTTCTGTCACATGTCTACACCAGTTTGTATCACGTGATTTTACGTCATGGTTAGCGTGGTAGACGAACGACCAAACATGGCGGCGCCCTCTAAGAAAGTTTTCGAGGTCTTCGTGTCTAAAATACCATGGACTATAGCCGGCAGTAAGTTGATTAAATTGTTTAAATGATCTTTCATATTTAGTGGCAGAAAGATATGTATCTGTAGCCACTCACTGTACTTTGTACATGGTTTTATAACCTGCTGGATGTGTCAGTCACACCGTCATCTCATAATAGCCTCTGCATGTGAGAAGGAGGAGGAGGGTAATGCGTGATGTCAAAATCTATTTTAATGTTATAACTGAGCAGTTTCTTTCAATTCCATATAAAACACCAGCAACAAACACGCAGTGATCAGTTTATGTTTCAAACTTAACTAAAACTAACGTAGTCTAGTGGAACAGTCCTGCAACAAACCCTTCCGTCATGAAGGATGTAATCTGCAGTTAAACTGTAAACTGTGTTAGAGAGATGTTGATTCAACCTCATGGTCCTTTTGGAGGGTTCAGTTTGTGGTGCTATTGAACAATGATTGTGTTATACTGACAGACGTTTCTATTATATTGTGCACAAGTATAATGCAATTTCAGTAAAAAGTGAAGGACATGTAGGCTTTATGGCCGGGCTGTTGTATAAGACTGCATACACTTTAGATAGCTGTAAGCTAATAAACTGTAAACTGAGTGTGTAAGTGTCAGTTATGCTGTAGTGCAGGTCTTAAGTTAGTGAAACTCAGAGTTTGTGTTTGAGAATATTAAATGTCTGTGTGTATTTTTCAGAGGAGATGAGGGAGTACTTTGGACAGTTTGGCCCAGTGAAGAAATGTCTTCTACCATTTGTAAGTTGGCACATCAGAATGACTGACTAGCTCTACTGCGTATTGTACAGTATTGAGTGGAGTGCGTACCATGAAGGCGTAGTCCTAAACGCAGTGGGCAGGTTTGAGTTCAACCTGTAGCTCCTCTCTCTCTCTCTCACTGACTTTCCCATCTCTCTTCTATCACAATTAAATATTCAAGAAATAAGCAAAAAAATAACTTAAAAGAAAGTGTTGAACCTGGCTGGGACACGCTTGTTGTTCAACACCCAATTGTGGCATTTGAAGTTGAAAGGATTGAACAACAAGTGCGTCCCAGACAGGTTCATTACCTTTTCTGTCCCCTGGAAACACTTCTGTATTTGCAGCTCATGTGTTGTCAAATTGATGAAAATGTTTTCTGAATTTGTCTGTCTTCATGTGTTTTCTTAAGTTGCTGTGTGTTGAGCTCTCGGGGCCACTGTAGTTCTGTCCATATATATATATATATACACACACACACACACACACACACACACAGGTGCAGGTCAATAAATTAGAATATAATCAAAAAGTTGATTTATTTCAGTAATTCCATTCAAAAAGTGAAACTTGTATATTATATTAATTCATTACACACAGACTGATATATATCAAATGTTTATTTCTTTTAATTTTGATGATTATAACTGACAACTAATGAAAATCCCAAATTCAGTATCTCAGAAAATTAGATTATTACTTAAGACCAATACAAAAAAAAGGATTTTTAGAAATGTTGGCCAACTGAAAAGTATGAACATGAAAAGTATGAGCATGTACAGCACTCAATACTTAGTCGGGGCTCCTTTTGCCTGAATTACTGAGGCAATGCGGCGTGGCATGGAGTCGATCAGTCTGTGGCACTGCTCAGGTGTTATGAGAGCCCAGGTTGCTCTGA
>NW_019524869.1:55995-73495 GCF_002814215.2 Seriola lalandi dorsalis
TTTTCTGAGATACTGAATTTGGGGTTTTCATTAGTTGTCAGTTATAATCATCAAAATTAAAAGAAATAAACACCTGAAATATATCAGTCTGTGTGGCATGAATGTATACAGTATACAAGTTTCACTTTTTGAATGGAATTACTGAAATAAATCAACTTTTTAATGATATTCTAATTTATTGACCAGCACCTTTTTATATATATGTGTGTGTGTGTGTGTACATGCACTCTGCTACTATTTTCCTTGGTTAGATGCAAAACTGCTTTAAGTTTAATAATTTTCCTATTCATTCATTCCTATTCATACCATAGTCTTTCAGATTTTTGTGTTCCTTCTTCCAGGCAACCATTGTTTTTTGTGTTTGGTATAAATATTAACATACAGAGGCTTAAAACTTCTTGAATCATCCATCCAATGAACATAAAGTCTGGTTTTATTTTTGCCTGTGTTTGTGCGTTTGACTGTGCTGTGTGTTGTACCAGGATAAAGAAACAGGCTTTCACAGAGGCTTCTGCTGGGTTGCATTCACATCAGAGGAAGGCCTGAACAATGCACTGCAGAAGGAGCCACACATGCTGGAGGGAGCCAAGGTAAAAGTAAAAATATTATCATCACCCAGCTAGGTCTTTGTCCTCATCATGCCAGTGTCATTTTGGTCTGACAACACTTTAAGAGTATAGAAGATAGAGTTTATGAAACAGAGCTTTTACATATATTTGTATAGTTTGGCCTTTTTGTTGAATTGGGGTTTGTTACTAACAATTATTTTGTATTTATCTTATATTCATGTATATTATCTACCTTTTCAAATTTTCTGACATATTAATCAGTTCAAAAATAATTATAAATAAATTAATTCACCTTGTAAATCATTTAATTTGGAATTGATAACAGTCAAAGTTCTGTTTAAATCAGTTTATGCTCATTTGAAAATGGGGACAGGAAACCAAGGCATTGTTATAAAAAATGAACAATGTAATCGTAAAAGATAAGAAACATGAATAAATTATGGGTTGAAAGTATGTTTTTAGAAATGTCACTAAACATAATTAACTTTCAATCGGACTTGAGCCTCAACCTGAAAATACTGATATTCGGTATGTACCTTATCCTAATTTTTCTTCCTGTTTTTTTTTTTTCAGCTCCAGGTTCAGAGGAATAGACGTCTGTTTGCAGGGCAGAAACCAAACAAAGACAGTGAACATGACTAAAGCTCTCTTCTATTACTGAACTATTGAGACAGAAAAAGATGTTTTGTTATTCTCTGTTATTCTTTTGCTCAGCCAATAGGAAAACTTGGTGGTGTGTATAAGTCTGTGTGAACCTGTGTGTTCCTTTTTTTTTTGTTCACTTTCAGTGATTTGGGGCTGGAGCATTGTTGTTGTTTTTTGAAGACTTGTCCAGTTAATGACTGTATTTATTGTCAGTGATAGTGCTGTACTTTCTGTAACCATTCTCTCACACATCGTAAACCTGATACAGCCGGTTAATGCTTACTGAACACCATTCACTAATTTGTAATGTATGGGAATAAAAACTTTAACAACATTCATTTCAATGTGTGTTGTTTTGTTTGATTAGCGCTGGTATTTGTAATGTGGTATTTTAGTTCGATTTTTTTTTTTGGGGGGGGGGGGGGGGGGTGCTCATGAATAGTTGGTAAATTACCAGTAGAAGATTTTGTTTAGCGACTCCCAGTTAGGAAAGCCGACCGACATCACCTGGCAGAGTGGCAGAGCGATGTGTTGCTGTGCACGGGGCCACCTGAAAAAACATGTTTCAGGCGCTTTAAAAAACGCCCATCGCAACAATCCAATATCCGATTAAATGTACTCATGTAAAATATTGTCGAACGGCTGAAAATATTTTACATGAGGCATACATTTTAAGACATATTCGATCATTTCGGTGGGCGTTTTTTAAAAGTTTCTGAAGTTTCTAAAATCTGATTTTGTTTTTGGATTGTTATTGTCTTTTCTTTCATCGTTTTTAGTTTACGTGTGTGTGTGCCTTTGTAGATGAGGTTGTGCAACATAAAAAAACAGAATGAGCCGGAAATGAAGCAAGATAAAAGCAAATCGACACACACACACACATACATATATAAAGGCTGAACAAGATTTAAAAAATAAACAAACAAATAAATAAATATATATATATATATATATCGGTTTTTCGTTTTCTTTTATCTTGTTTAGTATTCCGGCGTCTCTTGATGAACAGCTGATCACCGTCTGACGCATGTAAAATACGTCATTGTGGTCGTCCATGTTGTAGTTTTGATCTATCATAAACGGCGACAATCAAGGCATACAGTCTCACTTCATTAACCCGTTTACCCGACCTTCTGTATGAGCATCATAGAAGTCATCTCTCTATATGTTATAGTATCGTGCGAGTCTATAGCTAATGTAAATGTAGTTACCCACATCTCCACATTTACTACGTTAACCAGAATTCTTCGCTCTCAAGTCGAAAACTCGTCAAGAGGTCAAAACGAAACCGGCAAGTGAAAGACACACTGCAGAGACTCCGGTAAGACGCTGTGGTTCGCAGACAGTGGACTGAATGGGTTTGTTTGTCCGGAGTGAAGGATTTTCCCTTGTTGAAACTCGGCGTGTCGGTTCAGTGTGGATGCTCGTCACAAGTCTGTCGTGTGGTTCCGTGTCTGTTTCAACTAGTTTTTTATGCAGCAGATCGTTGCATAACACACATGTGCCAGAGCTCATGCGGTGTTTTACCTTTAACGTGAGATTCAAACTCCAACCTGAACCAAACCACCAAGCAGCACTAACATCCAGGTTCTCCCCTGCAACCGACTGTCGGTTAAATGCATTTTAATTGCCTGCAATTATGTCCCCTGTAGCCTGTCTCTCTGTCAGGCGACCTTGTGTAAAGGGGCATTCCATCAAGTTTCTACAGATTAGGTTCATCTTGCTATGATTAGTTCTACTCCAGCAAAACTAAGGTTGATGATTCTTAGTGATGCATTTCCTCAGTTTGGACCATACAGTTGGACTACATATTAAAAAGGAAACCCTGCATTACAAACAAAAGGAGTGTGGCAACTGATAGACAGGATGGAGGATCTAATGAACAAACTATCTAGTTGTACAATAGAAAATGTAGCTTTCAGTGTTTTAGTCCACCAAAAAACACTGATCAACTAAAAGTCAAGATATTTGTGTCTTTGCTGCATCAGTTCTTTTTCTTTGGTTGCTCCTTTTATAATTTTAATTTTGCATGTCTCCCAACTTTGTGGAAATGCAATGCTATATTGCTAAAGTTACCCTTTAATGACAGAGGATGAGAACATTGTGACGGAATGTACACATATTGTCCACACAATGTCAGATTTTGAATGTTTTCATTTTCCCAAGGTAAATGTATTGAATCATAATCACAGAGATCTTAATCACAAACACAGTTATTGTTTAAGGAACACAATGTGGACATGATAAGTTGTAGCTGAATATTTGCAGTGCAGCATCAGGCCATATAAATGGCATGCTCCATAAACCTGAGGACCCAATCTCCATGTGCATCCTCTGTCTTTCATTCAGTACCATTTATCCTTGGTTTATTGACTGTCAGTCAACAAGAAACATAGACTAATATACGGCCTGACAGCATGAAATAGGTCATGGTATTAGTGACAGTGATAATAGTCTGTCCCTTTTAAAGACCATTCTGGTCCAAGTTGAATTTGCTTCACCCTGCATGGGTTAAAACATCTGACATGTCTTCTATGTTGATGAGGGTTGATATTTATCTTCTGAAAGAGATTTTGATGGATACTTGAAATGAACTGGCTTAGCTGGTTTGCTTTCTGATTTTAAAATGAGTGAACAATGAACATCTGACGGGTCAGACGAGACTGATGTTCATTTAGCACACTGGGAGTAGGTGTACCTGAAGGCTTCCCAGCATGCACTGGGGCAGAGGAATTATCATTGATGTCATTTTATCTGTGTTGTTATATGGTTGCTGGTATGTTCCCTGCTACGTTTCTGTTCCTATCTGATAGCTCTATCTTGACAGAACATGTGTACTTGCACTTGTGAGAACTGACTGTCACTACCATTAGGTAATATTGCGCTGAATATTTCAATAACATCATATCTGCTGTTTTTCCTTTATGCAGCACTTTCAATTATATAACTTTCAGCTCTTACAGTGACGCCTTCAAAAGACCATACATGGTGAAAGATTTGACATTTTACAATAAAATAAATAAATAAATAAATAAATAAAATTATCTGCCTCATACTGAACTTTATTAACTTAAACCACAGTTAAACAGTGACCTCTACTGGTGTGTAGGTGATTTCTATAGGACACAGACCAAACCACAGTTACAGTTCAAAGCACAGCTTCTGAAGTCACACCCATAGGATTTAAGTGATAGATAGAAGTTTCCCAAACCTTAAACTGCTATATGCAGGGGTACAACCCTTTAAAAATATTAAACAAAAAATTATAAATACAAATGTACATAAATAAATAGTTATTGTTACTGATCTGGTAAAAGATGCCTTGCCTTTACTAGATTACTATCACATACATACACCTGACACACAGTGTGTTTATGAGCAAGGTTTGTAGAAATGATGAAACACTAAGTATTTCTCATATTTTCTGTATTTAGTCTGTAACCTGCAGCTGCATGTTGGACGCTCAGTAAAATGTGGTAATGACTGTATGCCACAGACGATGCTCAGCTGTTGCTGGTGCATGTGCACCAATGTAAGGCCAGAGTTCAGTCAGTATGTCAATATATTCAGAGTTGGTTTAACACTGAATATTGAGTGGAGAAAATTAGCTTTCTTGGTTTGGTTTGGTTCCACCTCTCTCCTCCGAAGAAAGAATCCAGTGTTTCCCCAAAAATGGACAGAAGTCCACCCCAAATGTCTTAAAGTCATGCCAAACATCACTGTATCAGTGGCGAAGATGCTATTTGCTCTGCTGCTGAAGGCAGGGGAGCTAGTCCTGAAGGCACCAGCAGCCGCAATAAAAAGTCATTCAGAGTTCTCACATTTATGAATTGATGAAACACAGCTATTCTTTTATCTTTGCCATCTTTGACACTTTTTTTTCATAAACTTGGAGTCTGTCAGAACGTGCTTTTCATATTCATTCTTCCTCCAGTGCCTCTGATGGCTGGTCGGCTCCTCAAAGTCTCCTCTCTGGCTACAGCACTGTTTGCCTCCTCTGGGTTTTATCTGTACAACAGACAACTGGACCTCAATGACCTGAGTATCATCCGCTTCGGACGAGCTGCAGCTACTGTGAGTTACTTCACACCTCTACCCTGTGAATCTTGATTTGGGGATTGTAGATGTTCTATGTTTTTGTCTTGATGCTTTTGTTTTGACGTCAGGTTGAGTTCCCAGAAGCCTGTGCAAAGCAAGATTAGTGGGTTGGCAGCTATCGATCTCTACCAGTAGAACTGGCTTCATGATAGAAGACTCGCATGCTGTACATATTATTTAGATATAAAATGGATATTTTTCGATGTTGTTGCCTTTTGATCATTAGATGTTCTGTATATTATACATAAATGAACACCAATCTCCCAAAGCATACTGCACTGTTTATGAGATTTTTCTTCAATTCCCACTGGATTCAGCTGCAGCTTAAACTTGAAACTTGCTTTTGATAGGTGACTGGACATCTCAGTGAACAACATTCTGCCAATGCTAATGCTCACTCAGTCCTTTCCAAAATGATCTCATTCATATCAACTTTAAAGCTGATAGCTTCAGTATCATTCCATAGCGAGGTTTCAGACTTAAATGTTTTGCTTTTGCTGATTTTATGATTGTTTGTTCATTAGTACAATCGTGACTCCTCAGTTCTTTACATGTTGCAGTTCTGTTTGTCTGCAGACGGCGGTCATCAGCTACGACTATCTGACTGCATTCAAACATGTGGAATATGGCACAGAGGAATACTGGGAACTCAAGTCCAAGGTAGATAAGCCCTTTTTTGTTTTTCCAAACTATTAACTCAGTGACAAAGACATGCATTTCGTATAGCTACTTCACAATAAAAGCACCCCTAGCTCTCTGGTAAAATTTGTATGCCTCCGCACCGGTAACAGAGCCGGAGCCATATTCTTTTGTGGGGTCTGAGCTCTGCCTCACGAGCGGGACACAATAAATATTGGACCTTTGGTTGTCTATCAATTTATTGGCTATCATAAATTAAGAAAATATTAATATTTAAATAATAATATTAAATTATAACTTTAAAATGAATTAAAGTCCTGGGGCTACCAGCCTAAACTAATAGCAAAATAGCCAATATTGGTTCAGTCTTAAATTTTTACTATTTAATCTGGAACTCTGATAATTAACTTAATAACTATAACCAAATTACCATATCAACAGTAAGTAAAGGTTGAAGGATTGGATTTCTACTGAGTAGAGGCTGTCAATATACACACTTGTGCAACAGTAAACACACCAGTAGTTATACTTAAAGACATTTGTTTACAATGGAACAGAGTAAAAACACAATGTCTAATCTAGTATTTACAGGTGTGTATATGTATATATGTATGTGTGTGTGTGTGTGTGTGTGTCTGTGGGGACAGACAAAGGCAAGATGGCCAATTCAAAATGTTCGCTGTGACCACATGACCTGAAGGAAGACTACACAAGATGGCGGTAAACAAAAAACTACTCAAAATGGCCACTGAGACCACCTAGTGTGTGGGGGAGGGAAGGTGTAAATTTCATTGTTAGCCTAGCTCATGTAATCTAAAGGTACCCGGTTAGATGGAGAAGGTTAGTTGCATGCAGGTTTTTGAACTGACACGTACTACAGGTATGTGTGTGTACATACAAGTACCCAATTGACTGTGTGACTAACCACAACCTAAGCAAACATTTCAACATCAAGACATTAACCAACATGTACATTAACAAAGGTTTATACTTCAGCTGCTTAGCTGTGCTGTGTTGTGCTGTGCTGTGCTGTGCTTTGCTATGCTATGCTATGCTAGGTGAGGTTAGGCCCAGTTAGTAAATGTTACCCAGTCCTTGGAACAAAACAAAGAGGTCCTTTCCAGTGTTGCTGAAGTGTCCAGAGAGTTGGGTGGCTTCCTGGTGGAGTAAAGTCCTGTCTGGCTGTGTTGCTTCCGCTGTTATCTCCTTTGTTCTTCTCACAGAGTTAGCTGTTCCACGCTAACTCTGCTGTGACTCCTGTTGCTTGGAAAATCAGCTGGCTGACCTTATGTTGTAGCCGCTGATTCTGAAGAGAACTTGGTTCACTCTCAGTTTATCCAAAGCAGGTCGCTGCTGTTGAGGAATGTTGCAGTCTGCTGTGAACAGGCCAGCAAGAGATCTGTTGTCTCAGGTAGCAGGGCTGACCTGGGCTGGGTCCTTGGTGCTCCTTGAAGAGCCGAGAGGGGAGAGCAGGAGCTGCCAGAGCAAGCCAAAAATAAAAGAGAGCGAGAACAAAGAAGGAGACCTGGTTTTGTTTGGTGACACCCTGGGCGGTCAGATGTCACACACTGACCAACACTGACTGGTCAGTGAGGTCCCTGGGGGAGGGTTGTCCCCAGGTGTGAACAGTGAGGAACTGTGGGGAAGTGAGATCCTTTGTCTGTGGAATAAAGATACATGTAGTCTCTTTAATGAGTCCCAACATTGTTTATGTGTTGTCCCTCCGTCTATCCGTCCCATTCTTGTGGACACAATATCTCACTCAAGACTTCACAATGCAATTATGACAAAATTTCACACAACTGGTTCATTTTTTATGACTCTGGATAAACAGGGATGTGACCTGAAACAAGTCTGAATGGTGGAGCCAGACAAGGGGCTATATAACTCACTTGTCCACATTTTATTAAGGCTTAAAGTTCTGCATAATTGAGGGCGTGCCACTTTGAGTGACAGGTGGGTGAGTGTATACCTGTCACAAGCCGGCATGCATCAAAGTCTCGGGTTGAAACACGCCCCACCTCTTTGCCCATTTTTGGATTAGCCGGGAATTCGGCGCAGTCGGGTACTGGCTCGTATGCAAAAGTGGAACAGCTCACTTTGAATTTAAAAGCCGCTCTACAGGAACCTATGGATGACATCATGGACGCTATGTCCATCTTTATTTATGGTCACAACACGGTGCAGCTAAAGCCTCTGTTCTTGTGTTCTCTGATTTTTTTTTTTTAGTACCCTAAACTGCTTTTGTGTTGTCGTGCTGGGTTTGAAAGCCAATCTCTAACCACTTAGACACTTAACAACAAACGATTAAACCAGCGAGTTAGAATACAACACCAATGCTAAACTGAGGACAGACTGGATACTACTGAGACTCATTTTCGTAAAATAGTATTACGATATGGGATAGGCTGGGGCTAGCTCGTTTGCATGCTAACTTCAGTGCATGAAAACAAGCGATACAAAAATATGCAAAACAAGAGTTAAAGTTGGTTTCCTTCCAACACTGGAGACTGTTGGCGAGTAAAGGAATGAAGTTTGATGCTGAAATAGACTGGTAAGTGAATAGCTGTTCATGCTAGCACTAGCTAGGTAGGGATAGAAAAAGCTTACACCACCATTAATGTTCACCAGCTATTCTCTAGTCTCTCTGCTGTTTGGTAATGAGCATATCAGAGTTTTTTCACTGAAAATAGTTGCCTGCTGTTGGCAGTTGATGAGAGCACTGAGTGAACCCACACAATAAAGTTTCAGGACAGAAAGTCAATACAATGAGCTAAAAGATGCAAAAAAGCTTTAGAGGGCAACTGAGTTGGTGGGTTCATAACTACAGACACCTTAGACAATGTTATTTTATCTGGGGAACTATTTTCTGTTATCCAGATATAGTTTGTACTATTTAATACATCTAAACATCCAGTGGCCTTAATTCATTGAGCGTATTTAGTGATTACCTAATTAATCTCTGCAGTCCTGTTTTCCATGACAAGTCCAAGGGAGAAACTGGCAATCAAATAAACCAATCAAATAATTTGTGGTTTTAAACTTGAAATGAACCTCCAATTGACACAAGACTGTTGAGCAGCAGACATGTTTCAACATCAGATTTTATTATTACCCATGGTCATATCCACTGAACAGGATCATTTTTGTAGGAGTAACCCCACTTGCAGATTAAAGGTAACAGTAATTGTCAGTTGATATACAGTGGGGTCCAAACGTCTAAGACCACTTTCCTATTTATCTCAGATGTTTGGATCTCATGTTACATAGAGTGATTTGTGCTGGTGTTTGTTTAAAGGCCACAGCTCAGTCAGGTTCACTTAGGAGACTGCTACTGTAAAGGTCTGGCAAAAAGTGCTCTGCTGCAGCAAGAGAGCTTTAGTGAACCTTTAAAGACCATGGTTCAGCATGGCTAGCCTTGTGTATGTGACACACACACACACACACACACACACACACACACACACACACACACACACACACACACACACACACATATACTCTGTACAGCCCCTTGGGCCCTGCTGGTCAAGCCTGGCTGTTAAAGCAGCCGTGCATCCCAGCGACCTCGGAACACCGTTCTCAGGGGTTGAGATTTCCTGCACAGACTGAATTCCCCAAATTTCATGTTTGATGATGGTCTCACACTGAAGACATCTGGATAATAATATTAAACCACTGTCACAGCGCGAACTACTGAAAACATAAAGTAACGTGACATTTTCATTGTGTGTTCTTTGACACTCAGCCATATGTGTTATGCATGGTCTCTGGCTCCACCTGATGGACTCAATTGAGAATGCAAACGAACTTGCAATATCTTGCAGCAAGCCGGTTGAAGCAGCGTATCCTTGCGACCGCCGGACACCACACTTACTGGTTGACATTTCCTGCACAGACTGTGTGGCAGCAAAGAAGATGTAGTGTGTTTTCTATGCATTCTTGATTCTGTCCACTGTGTGAAGCCAGAGACTACTCAACAAGCTCGCAATATGTTCCTGAATATTAAGTGTAGAACCATTGATGAAAATGTCATGTAAATCAAATGATTTCAGGAGTTGGCGTTGTGAGTTTGACTTCATATTAGTATGCAGATGTCTTGACGGTGAGGCTATCATCAAACAAGTGAAATTTGGGGATTGAAATATGGATAGTTAAGTTACAGCAACTGCTGTTTCCACATCACAAATCGACTACATGTAATAAGATTATCGCCAAAATGTACAATGCTATTCTTCAGTCCAAGTCTGAGAATACACTGGTATATAAAAGAGAAATGGGAGAAGCAGGGGAATTTTAATATCCTAGAGGAGGGCTGGAGAAGAATATGTCAAGCATAGTGAAATTCAACTAGCTCTTCACGAATCGCTTTTTTTTTTTTTTTGGAAATGCCATAATATTGTGCATTATTGGCAGGAAATACACAAACACATTAATAATGTATTGGGTGTAAGCATTCCTTTTAGATATGATGCTGTGTACATGGATCCCATTTGTAGGGTGTAATAATAATGTTAAGTGATAACTAATAGGAATACTTCTGGCTGTGGTCCAAAAAGAAAAAAAGTGCTTGATCTGGACCAGGTGGACTGAGTACATTAAACCTATAAAGTCAGATTGTAGTTGACTTGTCTGAATGAATGAGTAACGGTATAATGTGACTTGCATCTAGAGGCTCACTTTTTGTTCTATTATGTGTGTGTGTATCAAAAGTACTGCATCATTTTCTGCTTTAAATGTACACAATGGGATTCTCTTCTAGTTATATTGATACTATGTAAAATGAATATTGTCAAATGTATGCTTTTTCAAGAAAAAAAAGAACAGCTGTGTTAAATTTAACAGCCTCCCATGCTGGGACATGCCTGCCCTGTGTTACTCTATGTACAATGATCCACACAGAAAAGCACACGAGTGGACTGGCAACATGAAGTTTAAATTGGCAACTGCCTGAATGAAATTTAGAGAGCTATCATAGACTTGTTTATTCTCTCTACCCTAGCTCAGTGATTCACCTGGGTAGTGTTTTGAACCTCATGGCTTCACTGTAAGGGGGGGACTTGTTGGACGCTGCATGCACTCTCACTCTCAGCTAGCTAATGATGGTCAATAAACACTTCCAATGTGTACCCTGGATGAAACACTAATCAATAATGTGTTGTTTCTATTTCTACACATTTTGTTATGTAACTAATTACTGCTGAAGGTGAGTGATAAAGTATGTTCACACACAGACTCCACTCAGAAAAGCCAAGAACATTCATGATGATATGTTGTGGATCTGGTTGTAACTTATTCAGTGATCTGTGGTGAGTGTCATCGTGTGCCAATAGAATCAACAACCAATAAAAACATAAGAGCCTTCATGAGGGTGAGATTTCTTTCAGGGCTGTTGGATTAGATAACATTATACTGCATTAGTTTGAGCTTGGTGGACCTTTATAAACTAGTTACTGAGTATATATATCAGTACCAGCAACAGGCTTTGCAATTACATAATATTAAAAGCCTGTGTCATATGAAGTTATCATGTCAGTTCCCTCTAATGCTTTTTTCTTGTTGTGAGGGGCACATTTGACTGCACAGTTAATGAGGCCTTGTTTCTGCATCTCATCTTCGTTGTTGTTTGCTTGTCACCCTTTGCTTGTCTCTCAGTAGAGCAGCCGAGCTGCTTTCAGAATCTCATGAAGAGCTTCACTCAAAAGCCACTTAGGCAGCCAGTCTTCCAGGCTCATCAAAGGCTGCCCTAGTGAACCGAGGGGCCATTCACAGCCAATTAGAGTGTATCACAGAACAAGCATGAGAGAAGTCTGCCAAATGACCACAGGAATATGGCCTGCAATGAGAGAACAGATGGACTGACTGCCTTTTGTCCTCTGTAACTACTGAAGTGTGCTGTGATTTATCTCCTCCTCAGGAACACACTGTGGCTCCACACTACACGAAACTCCTATGTAACATAGTACCACACTACCACATGTAGAAAACATTTGAGAACAAGTAAGAATAAGCTGGTGTGTGCAGTTTAGCTCATAGTATATTTGTATATATTAGTATATTTTTTGTCGATTGATGTTTTTTATTCTACGTCGTTGTTTTGTCTGACGATGGAGAAAATACTGTACACAAATGAAGAACTCCTGGCTTTAAAGATTACCAGATATGGAGTTAAACATCCCATACTGGCTGAGCTGAAGAAGCCATACCGTGGATGCAAAGCGGGGCTAAGCTAAAGGCTAGGACATGGAGATATAAGCCTTTTCTACCATCAATCCTCATGGTAAATGTCAACTCCCTGGCAAACAAGTATGATGAACTGGAGGCACTTGTGAAGAACCAGCGAGAATATTGTGAATGTAGTCTCATGTATTTCACGGAGACCTGGTTAAATGACAACACTCCCGACTGTTGTGTGGATTTACCTGGCTTCACTGCAGTACAAGTGGACAAAGCCAGGATGCCAGAGCAAGTGGAAAGAATAAATGTGGAGGACTGGTTCTGCTTGTGAAGAATAGATGGTGCAACCCCGGTCACATGACAGTGACAGGATATTGAACTGTTGGCAGTTGGTCTTAGACCGTACTCTCTTCCGAGGGAGTTCTCACACATCGTCGCCATTGTTGTTTACATTCAACCATGAGCAGAGCCTGCAGTCGCGTGTGATGTCATTTACGAGACTGTTGCAAGAGTACAGACCCAGAACCCTGATGCATTCATTGAAATATCAGGGGATCTTAGCCATGTTACTCTCACCTCTCATCTGACTGGCTTCACTTAGTATGCTGACTGTCCCACAAGGGAAAATACTTGGGACACTTGATCTGTTGTAGGCAAATGTCAAGGAGGCCTACACTGCTTCAGCTCTACCACCACTTGGCAGATCAGATCATAATCTGGTATTTCTTCAGCCTTCCTACAAACCCTCTGTACTGAGGCAGGCTGCAACCACCCGCTCATTCAGGAACTGGATCCCGGAGGCCAGTGAGTATCTAAAAGACTGTTTTCAGTGCACAGATTGGAATGTACGTTTCAAGTCGCAGGAAAATGATAATAGCAGGGACCCTGACCTTGATAAAATGGTTGAATGTACCACAAACTACATTGACTTCTGTATGGACACTCTAATACCAGCAAGGACTGTACACTGCTTTCCAAACAACAAACCCTGGATCACCAGTAACATCAAGACCCTCCTCAACCAGAAAAAGGAGGCCTTCAGGGATGGAGACAGGAAGAAGCTCAGGTGTGTGCAACATGAGCTGAAGAGGAGATTGAAGCTACAAAAATAAAGTAGAGAGGAAGCTGCAGCACAACAACACCTGAGAGGTGTGGAAGAAGATGAGGACTATCACTGACTATAAAGAGAAGAACAGCCAGGCAACATCAGGGGATGTGGACAAGGCCAATGAGTTCGACCTGTACTAGAACAGGTTTGACACAGCTTCACCTGTTCTCTCTCCCACTGCTTCAGCTGCTTCTTCTATGGCATCTCCTTTACAACCTGACACTGCAGCTGCAACTCCCTGCACACTGGGGTCAAGTCTCCTGTCCTTTACAACGGAGGAGGTGAGGGCAGAGCTCAAGAGGCTACATCCTGGAAAGGCAATAGATCCAGATGGTGTGTGTCCAAGGCTGTTAAAGGACTGCAGCCCAGCTGGCTGAGCCTCTCCAGAGGATCTTTAACTTAAGTCTATAAACAGCGAGGGTCCCGGTCCTGTGGAATCATCATGTCTTGTTCCGGTCCCTAAAGTAGTGCGGCAAGCTGAGATAAATGACTACAGACCGATGCCCTTGCATCATGAAGACCCTGGAGCGGCTGCTTCTCACCTTCTGAGGCCACAGGTTGAACATGCACTTGACCCCCTACAGTTCGCCTACAAAGAACATATTGGAGTGGATGATGCCATCCTTTACATGCTCCACCGGGCCCATTCTTACTTGGATGAGCCAGGTAGTTACATGAGGATTATGTTCTTTGATTTCTCAAGTGCATTTAACACCATCCAACCCCCCATTCTTAAAGACAAGATTAAAGGGATGGGGGTGGAGCTCTGCTTCACGTCCTGGATTGTGGATTACATGACAGGACGACCACAGTATGTCAGGCTGGGTAACTGGCTCAGGGGCAATGATGAGCAGCGCTGGGGCTCCACAGGGGACTCTCACAGCTATTGTGGCGCATACCAGGAATGGGCAGGAAGAGGACTACAGGGATCTAATGATGGCCTTCAGTGAATGGAGCGACAAGAACTGCCTCCTTCTGAACACCGCCAAGACCAAGGAGATGGGCATTGACTTTCGGAGTTCTAGGCCCACCCTTCAGCCAGTCAACATTCGAGGGAAGGACATTGAGGTGGTGTACACTTATAAATACGTTCATTGTGTTCAGGTACTGCAATTTTAAAGCACATTCTGTCAGGCTGTAAGGTTAGTCTGTCGCAAGGCCGGTATAAGTGGCGACATAACCAGGTTTTAAAAAGCTTAGCTGCAGGAATTGAAGAGTTACGGAGGCAGGCAAATTTAGGAGGGCCTAAAATAAAGAGAGTTGCAATCAAGTTTGTTCAAGAGGGAGAGAAAGTTGGTGAGACAACAAGGAGGCAAGGCAGCTTAGAGGGTGCTTGTGATTGGGAAATGCAGGTAGATTTAGGAGGAAAGCTTGTTGTTTAAATAGCCAGTACAAAGCTAAGGCCTGACATAGTCTTGTGGTCTTGGAGTAGAATGACAGTATATTTCATAGAGCTGACTGTTCCGTGGGAGGCTTCAGTTGTAGAAACATATGAAAGGAAAAAGTCAGATGAGGCAGCAAGATCCAGTCAGTGGATTTGGATGAGAAGAATTAATGGTAGCTGGGGGCCCAGCAGGGGGAGCACTTAGGATAGACAGACTCTTAGGAGAAGCAAGGAAGAAATCCAGGAAGAGGAAGTGTTTTTAAGTTGGGGGTGTGGCCTGTGTGAATCTGCTAGTGTGTTTTGTCAGAGTTGATGATGGTGTTGTTTGTGGTAGAATAGGCAAGGTAAAGAAAATAGTCGTGGTGTGAGGAGCAGTGATGGCTGGCATTAGGGGAGTGACTCTGGGACGCCAATGATCACTGTCTAGCCTCCTGGAGGTGTCGTGGGACCAACTAGACGAAACACTGGTGAAAGGAGGCTCCCACCTGATGACCCCAAAGACATGTTAGTTATCACTGATCATTAGTCTGTATAGCTAAATTAATAGTTATCATCGGACATGTTAAGCTTAGGGAGCTATTCACTGAGTCTGGACCATTTTCTGTAGCACAAGTTTCTTGTGTTTACCTTGAACCTAGGTGTGCACATGGACAGTGAACTGGACTGTTCCCTGAACATGGATGCCATCTACCTGAAGGAGCAGAGCTGGCTATTTTTCCTCAGGAAGCTCAGGTCCTTTGACGTCTGCAGTGAAATGCCAGGTGGCTAGTACTCTTTTATGCTGCAGTCTGCACTAAACCATGTGAATTGGTCAATAATGTTGAAATACTATACACCTGTTTCAAGTTCATGCAGCTGTACAGCCTCATTGTAATGAGATGCCAGAGGTAGGCCAAAAGCAGGTTTGGAGCAGTTTTACTGTATCTTTGACATACTTCACATTCATTCACAATTTTCTGCAGGGTGGAGTTACATTCTATATCTTTATTACCTGAACTCCTTAGAAGCTTATGCAGTCTGCCAGCTGAAGCATGGCCAAATTGTTTGTGAAGTTTCAACAACATTAACTACTTTTTTTGCTCACTTAATAGTTTCTGAGATTGTTAGTATTTCATCTTCACACTGACTTTCTTCGTGCTCATCTTTTCTTTCTCTCGCGGTGTCACCTTCTGTAGTTGCCAATACCTGGTCATCCCACTGAGTATTCTTGTTTTTGTCATCTGTAATGTTCACACAGTAATGACCAGAGATTGTAAAGTCAAGTTGTACAGGTTTGTTGAACATCATCGCCCTGTCAATCTCCACACCGACTACTGTCTCTGCTCTTTTCATGGAGGCTTTGCTCAAAAAGCAGTGGAATGTCAGGACTACATCAGTTTCAATATGACATTCAGTCTTTCCAATCCTTGCAGGAATATTTAACCTTTGAGTGGAGTAGACCAAATTTCCATCTCCAAACCTAAAGGGTCTGCAGCTGCATGTTATTATTTTCTTCAATTAATTCAACTCGTTCTGGTTTAATCCATTGATGCAGATATCTAGTCACTCCTGTCCACACACATTCCTTGTGTATGTAGTGTCTATAATCACTGAAGCAAAACACTCTGTCATAAAGATTTCTGCTTCATAGGGTGACTCTTTCGTGTACAGAGTCAGTACCTAGAGTACCTAGAGTGTAACTCTCCCTTATGTGTGTCATCTTCTGTCATCTTGACTTGCTCACCTTTGTGGCCAGTCTTTGGCCCAGTGAAATGTAGACTGACAAGCAACACACTTTGACCTGTGTCCATAACTGTCCAGTGGGTTTGTGCCAGGCAGTAGAGTCTTATGTCGATCCTTATCATGCCTCGACTTGCCTCTCTGTTGGCTCTGCTCTGTTATCAATGCCATTTCTTGATTAATTCCCATGCCAGAAGCAGACGCTTTTTCTCCAAAAATTCAATGCTGACTTCATATATGTAAATGTCAGGTCTGTGAACACTGTTGGAGTCAACTGTCGATCTTTTGTGTCCAAGCATGCAGTATCCAGTAGTTTGAAAGCTAGTACTGCATTGGGAAGTTCCATCTTGTATTTTTGCATCCGAGAGTAATATTGTTCAAAATCAATTATATAGTCCGCCATGGATGCATTACAGTCCTCTTGTAATCTGTTCAAAACTTGAGTATGCTTCAAATGTTTGTACATTTTCTTCCTTGAGAAACAAATTGTCTAGTTTCACAAGTTTTCATATCAGTGTCTTTATTCCAGTCATCTAATGGTATTTCCATCGCTGTTTATCTTCCCCTCGCCGACAGCACGAAAACAACACCAAGCATTTGCTTTTCTTTTTCAAGCTCTGTAACTCGTCCAAATTGCAACTTCATTTTTCCAGCTATCGTATGGCTTCCCTTCATCAAAGCCTGGTGGGATTCTGTAGTTGCTAACCGTCCTCTGCCACCATGTTCATCGAAAGGAAAACAAATATTTCATAGTTTTGAAACCGCTTTTGAGTGAGCTGATGTAGCTAATACATATGCCTTTATGGTTCAGGCTGCACCAATTAGCCATTATCAGCTGACAACCCTACAACCGCATATTCATCTCCTACACTCAACTATATCATGTAGTGTTGACTCTCCTTGCTCTGTTTTATCATTAGATGTTGAAAAAGCTTTTGATGGGCAGGAATGGGATTATCTCTGGGCTACATTGAATAAATTTGGATTAGGGGCACAATTCATTAGCATGATAAAAGTTTTATATGCAAATTCTTCAGTAATGGTCTACCAGTTTCCAGTTGCCAGGGGTACTCGCCAGGTTTGCCCCCTTTCACCGCTACTTTTTCCCTCTCCCTCGAACCACTGGCTCAGCACGTGAGACAGCGTCTGTCAGTGTTACCT
>NW_019524869.1:78495-139274 GCF_002814215.2 Seriola lalandi dorsalis
TGTGCTGTTCTCTGGACGGTAGCTAAAAGTCAGAAATTGCAATCGTTGCTATTTCAGCTCAACTTGTCAAACAAAATCTAAAGAAATTGTTTACACTGAAACTCTCCTGAAATCTAGCAAGTGCATCTGCTCCTAAATTGTCTGCACAGACAAAAAATACTGAACCTTTTACATAGTTATCAAAAGCTTGAACAAACACCCCTGTTTGTTCCATGAGAAACATCTCATAACCAAACTGCTTAATATCATAAGTCTTTCTGAGTAGAGGAGGATGAATTGAATGTAAATTGGAACGAAACTTTGGGTAGATGAAGAATCACGACGAGTTAACAGAATTGCTTGTTATTGCTCACTAAATGGTTTTGAAAAAATAGCTTGATTTGCTGGGCTATGTTAGATTATTGCCTCAAATGTCAATAATTTATATTTTTAAGTCTCAACAACTGAAAATACTTTTTTATGCCAAAAAATTTAAATAGTTTATTTTTTATTTTTTTTTATTTTACAGTGAACAGATTCTTCCATTCCTGGCAATACAACTTCTTCTTTTCCCAAAATCTGGGAAAATTTCCCTCCATCATTTGCAGCACATTGCAGAATTTTACTCAACTTTTACTGAAATGTGACATCATCTGACACTGCACTTGCCTGAACACAGCAATGAAAAATAAAATGATTGATGAATTAAATGAAACAACTGCCTCACAAACCATAAAACTCATGGATATGTAACTGAAACTCATTCATCTGGATTGTATGTTATCACCTTCACAATACCTGAAACAACACCTCCCCATTAATGCAGCATTTTGCGACCAAGTACTGGACGAACAAGTAGAGCAGCTGCCCCCGACGTCCCATTGTTGACGATTGTTCATGAATGTAACATTTCATTTATAAATATCTGTTAAATATGTACCTCAGTCAGTATTTGTGAATTAAACGTACATATGGTAGTTGGAGTAGGTATTTTACAGTTCATGGCTCATGCAGGCTACACTCCAGTGAGCAGCATATTTTGTTCTTCTGGAGATTTGCTTTAGAACCATGCAGTGGAGATGAAACCATTGATAACTATAGTTTTATCTTTTCCACAGAGCACAACCAGGCAGCGCTTTGAAACTGGTGTCTGCATATTCATGAGGAAGTCTAAAATACAGAAGTCCCTGTATTTAAGTCCCTGCTGTAAAGTAACAAACAGATCTCCTCTAATGGACATTCTGTAAAATCCTGTTACTATTACTTATAACTATTAACCATTACTTATAATTAGTTATTATTAACAATTAATATTAATAATATGATAATAAAAACAATTATTACAATTCGCCTTATTACTTATTCAGGTGCCCTCTCCAGTCCTGTACTGATGAGACAATATAAAAGACAAAAGACTGAGAGAAATTAAAATGCACATCAACAGAAACCAAGCAAGACCAAAAATATGAGAGAGCACTGGGTGATGGGGACAGGTCCTTATCTCTAGACTGATTATGCAATTTTAAATGGATCTTTCTCTTTCTCTTTCCTCTCTCAGGTCCAGTCTTCTCAACTTTTAGCATCTCATTACAAGCCATGCCAACAGATGATTGGTAAATTAAATTTAGCCTACTTAACTCATTTGAATAATGCATGATGCTCCCAGTTGAGGCTTATGAGCAAGGTAGAGAGAGGGGTGCTTTAGGGTTGGATGTCTCAAATATAGAGATTATATAGAGGTTTAAAATGCTCTATGAAAACATGTCAAACTTTATGCTAAAACAAAGATGTACATATGAATGTAATATATTACCTCTAAATACCAAAATCCAATGATGGAAATCTTATTTCTGTCTCCTATTCATTCAGACAGCACCCATTACATTACACACAAAGCACTATTTTTTTATGGCCATGGGAAAGGCTAGTGGCTCTTATAGTATCTTTTCGTAATGCTCCTGTTGTGCATTACTGGAACATTTTTCCTCACACATTTTTCCCCTTGTGCATTTCATGCCTGTCAATCTCCCTAATGCGTGAATGACGTTCACTGAAAAACTCTTTGCAGCCCTGCTGGAAAGCAAGTGATTTTGGTGCACCGTCAGTTCAGCAGCCTTCCACTACCAGGCTTCATTTTTAAGTCCCATGTCATGTCCGAATGTAAACATAAAGATGAATACCTTTAAAATTCATTTGTTAGCGCAGTTATAAACAATAAGCAGCAGCCACAGTGTTTTTGTCAGACAGCGGATAAGTTATAAAAGGTCAGGATTCAGACCAAACTGCAAATAAAACCAGACTGGACAATGTGTTTTTTAGTACATTAAGTATAGAGCTATTCTGTTGTAGTCTTTGTGTAGTGTTGCTGAAGTTATTAAGCATGCTCACATTCTGGTCATATACAGTACATTCCAGTGTGTATGCGACATGCCTTTGAAACCCTGGGACTGTGGTCCGGTCAAAGAGTTGAAAGAACAGAGAAATCACAGACAAATGGACGGAGACAGACACACAATTCTGGTGCAGTCTAGCACTGAACATGTGTGTTCATACTGCAGCTTCTTGACCAATCACTGGGATCAGTCTAGATTTTGTGCCTGGGCTCAGGTTCTGGTTACAAAGTTTAATGTGTGCAGTTGTAGTTAAATTATGATATGCTAATGTGTGAATTCTTTGTTAGTTAAAAAAAAAAAAAAAAGTAAAACCAGGTTGTGACTTTTGACATGAGCTGAGATAAATGTTGTATAATGTCCAGTATATTGCCTTGACTGTAGGCTAAATTATTGTTTGCTCCATACTGTATGTGGCAGAGTAAATTAGCAGCACATAATTGTCACTAGAATTTTTCTGTTGTATTATATTCCATGAGTCTTCAGTGTTATGTTGAACTACTCATCTCTATGTAAATCTGAACTTTCTTGAGGTTGGTTGGATCACTACACCAACATTGCCATCATATATTTACATGTATTCTTCACAAAACCAAGTTTAGATCTGATGTTGCTATTTACATTGTGTGGTAAATAATGCCCCCATTAACATCAGTATATCCGAGGCAAAGGCTGTGATGGCATGCAAAGAGATAGACTGAGTCTTTGGTTTTTGTTTTTAATTGACAGCCTGATGAGGAGATGAGAAGACACTCCAAGTCACAAGGTTATTTTACAGTATTGGGTGAAAAGAGGAGGAGAAGGGGAAGATGATGAAATGGTGACATTTAGACAAACAGATACTGATGTCTAATGATCCCCTTGCTTCCTCAGCTGCATTAGAAGACGGCAGGAGGGTAGATCTGATTTTGGGAAGCAGCCGTTTTGAAGCTGGCTTTTTATGGCTGAGATGAAAGGGAGAACAAAATGCTGATTCACTCGGCACATCTGCACAGTATCATGCAAATTCTCTTTCAACACCACCCCAAGGTCAGAGATAAAGAGTTGCCTTTTACCCCTATTACAGTGAATGTGTCTGAGGTTGTCATAGTAATATGAAAGCACAGTGGGGAAGGAAATCAAAGATTGCCTGATTAGTGACTACTCACCAGAGGAAACATTTTTCTTCCATCAGCTACTGTGACAATGGGTTCTTATAGAATTTATATTTTACATATCCATACTTTAGTTTACTCACTTTCCCATTGAGTGTGGGAAGAGGTCAGGGGACTCAGTATCTTCTCAGGGACAGGGTCCCCAGTTCCATGACTATAAAACATTCACACAAGTTCCACTGCTCATTTATATCTGTCCCAACTGTTTTCTGTCTTGAAACAAATCTCAGTTTCAAAACTGTTTGATCATCAGATTCATGGATGTCAAGGCTCAGCCAGGGAGGGGAGAGTGTCCAGCTTGCAGACCTCAGAATCACTTCTGTGTCTTTTGCATATGACATGGCTCTGCTGGCTCCATCAGACCATGACTTTCAGCACATACTGATTTGGTTTTCAGCTGAGTGTAAAGCTGCAGGAATAAGAGTTTGCACCTCCAAGTTAGAAACCAGAGTTCTCTGCCGGAAAATAGAGGACTGCTCCCTTTGGGCAGGGAGTGAGTTGGGATGGGAATCGAGAGCCGGTTTCAGTTGAGAACTGGTTTCAAATTGTACAAAGCATTGAAATCGTATGTCTCCCAACTAATGATCGACCGATATGGGTTTTTCAATGGTCGATGCCGATATTTAGAGAGCAGGGCGGACAGTGGCTGATAAAAATAAATAAAATAAAGCCGATATCTTCTTTTTTTTTTTAAGTCTGATAAAATACAAGAATTTAATAACAATAACAAATAAGGCACAAAATTGCTGAACTTAACATTTGCTGAACATTTATTGAACACTAGTGTTTGCATTGTCTGCAAATAGATCTGCACTCTGTCTGCAGTGCACTTATTTTAAATTAAAAAATGTTAACTTAAATGTTCAAAGGTAAACTGGTAAAAAAAAAAAACTTAGGAATGAAAAAAAAGTTACAGTGCACTTTAAAGAGAATAAAAAATTGTAATCTTACATAAATAAAAATAAATAAATATACAATATCAGTATTGTGCAGAGTAGCAGCATTTCTTTGTTTTCAGCTACAGTCCCAGTTAAACAAAGTTACTCAGTAGTCCCGGTTTATGAGCTGCAAGTTGTAATGCAGGAAACAAAGTTTCTCAGCATTTAGCCTTTTCTTCTTATAAATGATCCCAATCTCACTGAATACTCTCTTGCTCGGTTAAATACACATACTATAAGTTTAAAACAGGACAATGATCTCAGACAGGGTTTAGTTACAACTCTGGACTAAGGCAAGATGGATTGACAGTGACTAATAAAAAAGCTGCAGCCATAGCCTATAGGCTTATGTTTGGATTTTACAACCATTGTTATTACTAAGCAAATTATGGACCCAAAATGCAGAACACAGACCAGCAGGCAGGTAGCAGTTCTCAGGTGAATTAGAGGGAGCCAGGACCAGGAAGTGACACCCAGCAGAGGCACGCATACACACACAGAAAGGGAGAAATACAGAACCAGGAAGAGACAAACATGTAGGAGGGGACAGTGCAGGAAAACACAGGGAATGAGAGAGACAGTCTAATCCCATTGTGAAGATTGGATTAATTACCAAGCAGCAGAGCCCAAGCTCAGTGTTATATTTTATATATTCTCTAATTTCCTATGTATAACTTGAATATTCACTTATGGTACGATTCTATAGAAAATTTTTGTTTGTTTATGTCTCACTCAGTTCTGTATAGATCTACTTAGTCGTAGACCGTGTGACTGTGTGACAGAAACAGGTGAAGGCCTACTTTTTTTCCACACAGGAAATTGACCAATCAAATTGTTAAGGAAAACCAACCCCTGTCTACCTTCAACATGTTTCATCAATACATTCAGCATGGAATGAAAAAGGATAGCAAGTGATCATCTTATACACATCCACTGTGTCCCAAATGTGATGATCTGTCAAGCAAATTTATTGCCCTAAAAAGTACAATATTTTTCTGTGAAATGTAGAAGAGTAAAGTCTAAAGTTCTTCAAAATGGAAATAAAAAAATATACTTAAATATAGCAGTAGTAGTAAAAGAACTTACTTTGCATCTGTAGGTCTGTAACTCGGCTTTAAACTGAAATTAGCTTTAAACAAACACTAACTCAACCATTCTACCGCTTCTTAGACAGGAATGCATTTATCCTTTCCACCAGCAGGTGTCAGCACTGACTGTATCCCTCAGTGCAGCAACGCTGCTGCTCTCAAACAGGAACAAGCTACAATGTCCAGCTCAGATAAATGCCCATGGCAGCAGCTTATCAGCCAAACAATCCTGGTGGTATATAAAGAGGAGGGATCATTTAATATTTCCTAGCTGCCTGCTTAAGTTAAATTATTGCTGACAAGTGATCTCCAGCTCCAGCATCAGCAGCAGCACAAACACTAAATGTCTCGCTACTGTTGTGTCACACAGCAGCTGGCACAGTGCCTCAGAGTTTGAGAGTTGAATGTTGTATGTTTTTCATGCTGTGTCCACGCAAACATGACGTGTAATTAATTAAAGTCAGAGCAGCTTGTATTTTTCAGCCAGTAGACATTATTGCACTTTCATAGAGCTTATTCAACATGTTTTTGCAAAACCTGTGGCAAATACTGCCACAATACACAGATGACCTCTGCAGTTAGTGTTTGTCCACTGGCGGTGTGGTGGAGGGTTATTCCATGTGTTTCAGGTTTCAGAGTCCATGAATGTTATCAGCTCCAGATGGGGGGTGGGGCAGAAAGAAAGAGAGACTTACGCTATATTGCTGCATCTTAAACCAAATATTACAATGATAAATAAAAAGCTCACCACTTTGTTCCAGTGAGAAATGCAGGCCTGTTTGTAATTTCATAACACATTTCTGGATACTTATCTTTCACACTGTAAGAGACACTGCTGAATACAAACAGGTATACAAAACAACACATGAAAGCAGCTCATGAACCATGATACAATACCATAGTGATCATGTTTCACTCATACACAGCAGATACAGTCAGACGACCTGATGCACAGCCCAGAGGAAAACTGCATAGCCTGGTGCCCTTTAAATTCCTCCCTCCTGCTTCCTGCCCTCTCTGCTCATCTAGACTATGTTTTTATTCGGCAAAATTTATGATAGAGCTGTTCTCATTTACATATCTGCCTGTTTCTTTTGTCAGGTTTGCATTAAAGTTATAATTTGTGACTTTTCCACACTGAAATGTCTAAAATTAACTGGACCTATGTTCTATATTTTGTGGAGTTGTGTTCTTACATTTTCCCAAATGTTTCCTTCAATTCTCCAACCAGTGAAACCTGTGATTTTAATCATGGTAATGCTCCATGTCATTTGGTCACCTGTCAGTGACATCATATCCCCTTTGAGCATGTGTGTCATCATTGTGGTTTCCTGCCAGAAGCTCAAAATTGTCATTTTATCCACATACACTTTTAGATATTGGTTGTTTTCAACTATGAATTTAAATATTTTTTTTAGTATATATTCTTTTGGGCTTTTTATGCCTTTATTGGATAGCACATTAGAGAGAGACAGAAAATGGGGAGGCAGAGAGAGGGGGAATGACATGCAGTAAAGGGCCATCCGCTGCGGGATTCGAACCGGGGCCGACTGCAGCGAGGACTGTAGCCTCTACATTCGGGGCGCCTGCTCAACACACTGTGCCACACTGACGCCCCATGAATTTTAATTTTAACTGGATGAGGATTAGTTGAGCAAATGTTAGTGGGATCTTCGCTCCCAGCCCCTTTCTGACGTCCTTCGTCAGCATCGGTGAATCACAGTTTTTACCCGTGACAGGGTACAAACCTTTCATTATTAGGGTTTAATTAGGCTCACAGCCCTTTTGACACTTATTGTGGCGTTCATACAGTGTCAGAGAAACACTCACTTTTAACTTTTATCTGTTTGTTATGGAGAGGAGGAAATCTCTGTGGATAATTAAGCTGCTGGTAAAAACCTCCTGAACCACTGATACTGAAGGAATCCAAACCAGAAGAAGCTGACAGTAATGGTGGTGAGGACAATGACTCCCATGATCCTGCGCTACTTCATGACATCACCAAACACCATCTTTTGTTATTGTTTTCATTGAGACCACTAGAGGCGGAAGTTACAGGCTGTATCATTGTCATTCCCACTGTGGTGGTACACAGCTGTTAAACCTCCACTGTGTCCCTCTGTTTGGTTCATGACACTGAGCTTTAATGTACCTGAACTGACAATATATAGATTTAGACGGCACACTATTGTTAACCAGATGTAAGTGCAAGTGTGTTGCTAATGAAACCTATTGGCTATTTTATGACATCAACAGCAAAGTTGTCTAACAAAGTCAACATAAACACAGGTTTATGACAGCAGCTTTGTGATATCACATTAAAACTGAGTCTTCACTGAGAAGTAATTCTCTGTGAACATGAATCTTTAGGGCTTTTAATGGTGTCAACAATGCAATGTTCCAGGACATTTTAAAGCCTTGCTTTTCATCCTCTGTCCTTAATGGTGTAGCAGCTACTGAACGATGTCATTTTATAATCAGCTCTGGAATCATTTTGAACTGCCACTTTTGAAAAATGTGAAGTCTAGTTACTGTTGCAGGTGACTGACATTCTACTGTCGAATCCAATACCTCAACACCTCCCAGAGGATAACTATGTTGTTCGTTCATTTTCATGTTATACATAAAAAATACATATAGTTATACAATCAAACAATGCATTCTAAAAAAAATCTGTTATCGTCATCCAATCATCCAATCACTTCAGCCTATTCATCATTTTAGCTTTGTCAAGCCAACGCTGTGTCTCCTCCACAATATGTTCTATATGTTACTGCTGTAGTCAGCAAACATGGCACACTGCTGCACAAAATCTTTAACATGCCCACTGGAACACTGAGTGAATTAAAAAACAACTGCATCAGGGATAGAATATACATTCAGATAATGTACATACAATTAGTTTAAGTTCTGCCAAAATAAAACACAGTGGACTGATCTCCAGAAAAGGGCAGTGCCAGTCTAAGGACAGTTTCTAGTTATTATCCTCATTGACTTTCATTTTTATCAAGGACGTCTGATTTTCTGTTTGGACTGAAAATGAGAAGAAAGTGAATGTGGTGTAGAGTTAGTCTCAGCCTGGTGTTTGGGTAGAGAATGAAAAAGGTTTGCAGATATGTATTCCAAATTTATGAAAAACTAGGCCTTAGGGTGGCTTTTTCAATTTCAAAGGTTAGTGGAATCACCAGATTTACATTTGTTATGGCTTTTCAGAATAAAAAACTAGGCCAACTTATCTAGTGCAGGAGAACGAGAAAGAGCAGGGACAGCTTCAGCAGCTTCAAGATTCAACAATGGTCATCTCTTAATTGTTGCTCTGTAGAAACGGTTACATCAATTAGTTGTTTGACTGAAAATCGTTTAGTCAATTCTGTTAAACAGTGAACAATTACCAGCATTACCAAATGTTGGCAGTTTCCTACTTCAAATGGGATGATTTGCTTTGCCTCTAATTCATGTCATTGTAAACAAAATATATTTGGGTTGTTTGATAGTTGTGGAGGTGGATAAAGGTGACACAGAACCTTGACAACAAGATAAACGCATCTGTTCCATGCTACTTTTGTTCTTCTGTCTTTTTTTTTTTCTTCATCCTTTTTTTGTGAATATCTGGATGTGTGTTATGTTGTGTTGTGTAACCAAACCAAACCAAGTACCAGCTGGAGGAAAGCTGTGGTGGTCAGACCTGGTTTGAGCTGTTTAGAGGCTCTGTCTGTGGACTGTCCATTGTGATGGAGCTCCAGCAGGTGACAAGTTTCTGCCAGTAGATTTTCATCAAGTAAAAAGATGAGATAAGTGTCTGTCTGAAGGGAAGGAAACACGTTTCTGACAATCTCCAGGCACAAACACAGGTGGCCGTGATCAGCGCAGGTGACCAAAGCCGCATGAAATGTTCATGTAACCCACCTTAAAATACAGTGTCTCCCCTGCCAAACACACATCCACATTTATTACTGTACAACAATGCTTAAACCTGTGACACACATTCCTTCTGTGTAGTTTTATGTTGGATTGGTTAGCAAGAATACACTGTGTCGACTGCGTCGAGTACCTTGATGTGTTGTGGATTGCATTTCCACAGGCCAGTGTTCTGGTTGATCCACTGTAGCGGATGTCTCACCTTGCCCTTACCATTACTGTCTTCTCATGCTGTCTGACATTTTCTTTTGAAAGTGTCACTACTTTACTGTACATTTCTGCTAACTACTTTTTGTTTACTAACAAGTATGTGTGTCTTTCAGCCCTCGGCCTCCAATGACGGCAGACATCTTTGTTCCATATAGAGGAATGGTGTGTTTATGTGCTGTCAAGTTACAAGTTTGTCAAGTTTCATGCAAGTTCTTCTTGTATGATTATTATTAGTGTTGCCTGTTGAGTTTCCAAACATAACTTATGAATTCAGTGCTGTGTAGCAGCTGAATGTGGTCAGACCTTCACTTCAGCAAGGATTCATAGATCACTTTTATTCACTGATTATTTTTATCAATGCAACTCTATTCTACACATGTACAAAGTTGAATTTCTCATTCAGATTTTTACTGGTTTACAAAAGGTTGATTTTAGAAACTTTACAACCACTCAACCAGACCTGAAATGTTTTAGAAGAACCTTTATGTCACAGTGAAGTTGACCTTTGATCATTTGGATATAAAGTGTCCTTACTTCATCATTTTATCCCATGAGACACTTGTTGTGTTAAATCGTGTCATGTTTACCATATGAATTCTTCTTAAATCATGGCCAAAAACGTCAGTTCATACTTAAGTCAAAATTAACTTTTGTGCCAAATTTGAAGAAATTCCAAGTCATTCCTGAGATATCATGTTCACAAGAATGGAACGGACATCAGGTCACAGTGACCTTGATCTTTGACCTTTGACCATCAAAATTTAATCAGTTCATCCTTGACGTCTAGTGAATGTTTGTAAAATTTGAAGACATTCCTTCCAGGTGTTCCTGGGATATCACATTCACGAGACTGCGACAGATGCATCGACAACCTGAAAACATAATGCCTCCAGTGTGGAGGCATAAAAATTGACATTGCCATTCCCTCCAAATCTCTGAGGAAAGGGTATTTCATAATAGCTGACTTGACAACTTGAATATGAATTGGTTCAATACCTAGTCCAAACGCAACAATCCCCTCTTAGTTTTATGAAGGGTGTAAGTATTGAAGTAGTGGCAGTGGAAGTAATAACAGTTATATTCTGCCATCGTTTCATACAGCACTCTGGTTATTTTGTTGTGTACTTTTGGAACTTTGTGACATGGTCCTCTGGCTTTAGGCCTCATCTGGACAACTTTGGGAAAGGTTGGAATGATAGTCACAGTTGATAGTTTCTTATGAGCTGATTCACCGCTGCAATATGGTGAGATTACACCAGTCTTTCCCCAATGGTGGGCTATTGAACAGCAGACAGCCACATCTATTACAATATTGACAAAAACACATATTTTCCCCTCTTCTCAAATACCAAAAACTTTGATCCTTGACAAGGCTCTTCAGGGCGGGGCGGTTAAAACTACTATGAGAGGTATGTTTTAGACAGGGTTTATTCCCATGAACATAAATGAAAACATAAAACCAACTATTTTGAAATGTGTTCTGATAATGTCCAAAAGCAGCCAACCCTCTGTGCCTGTAACACCACTAACTTAGATATTCTGTGGTTTTCCTGGGCGGTAACGGCACACTACCAACCTAGGCTGGAGTATCCTTGCTGAACGGACGGGCTGTTACGCTTCAGGCTCATCCTGGGGCCGTGGGATAAAACGCTACTGCGTGGAACAATCCATAAAATTGTAACACTAAGAAGTTATTAAAGGAATAAAAACACAAGGTTAAACCACATTGATTAAAAGAAAACAAGACAGCAAAAGTAAAGATACTCAATAGATAAACATGCAGTAACTATACATGCATAAAAACCATAACTTTGACCCCATCACATTATCTGACAATAGTCAGGGGTCTGTCATTGGATTTGAATTTACACAATAAAACATACATAATAAAAACACATACATGTGTAAATAAACCCAGAGGATGGCACAATGAAGTATTCATTAAAGCATTTCCATTGTGGTCCTTGCTGAAAAACCTGAGAAAGGTTAAAAGACCTTGATGAGTACTCTTAATTAGTGCGTTCTACAACACAACAAAATGTTTTTAAAGAATCATTAGTAATGTGGATATGATGAGCCACTCAGTAGGCTAAACTGAGCTACAACTGTCTAATAAGTTTTATAACATTTTACTGTAATGCAGCTTCAAATTAAGATAATCCCAGACAGTATATAGTCTCATTTCACAGTGTGTCTATACTGTTTTCAAAAAAGCAAAAAGCAGAAGCACACACCATGCAAATGAGCAGAAAACCAGCACAACAAAAATGTCCTTTTAATGTTTTTTTTAGCACATTAACCACAACTGCCTCTTCAAGCCTCATGGTAAAGCATGGTGCCTTGGCTAAGTGGAGGCTGAGGTTGGAGTTCTACTCTAGGTGTAGACTTTAGTTCATACTGTTGCTAATGAAACTATGGTCTCACCCTCCTTGTTTTGCCACACAAACTATTAAAATTTGATGTGCTTGTTGAAGGTACCATCAAACAAAAATTTCCATCCCTGATTTGCTGCATCATTTGCCGATCACACTGTTGACCATGTGTTTCACCTTTGTCCTGTGTTTTGTTGACTAGTCCATCCACCACAATCTCCTCCTGATGAGGACTTATTCACATGACTTTGTGCATTGTTCCTGTCATAATTACTATGGCCACTAGAGGTCGCATAACAGTAAAATGCAACTATAGGCCGTAATAAGATGTTTTCACAGACGACCGGTGTGTTTGTTTTTTACAGGACAGGTTTGCTGATCCATGCTGTTTCTTAATATTCTCTGGCTCGTGGCAGAGAGCATTTCTGCCTTTTATGTAGTACTGAGGCACAATTACTGAAGCATGACAATAAAATGCAGAGCATGAAATTAACTGTGGCTCCGAAAGGAAAATCACCCCCAACACCACCACCTCTCATTCTCTCGTCTCTTCATTTGCCTTTTTCTTCTTTTTTTTTTTATCACGTTTCACATTGAGTCCAGTATTTTTGGCTCTAAGAGAAAACAGCAGCATCACAGGAGGGGTTTAAACATCTACACTTGCCTATAGGAGATAACAAAGAGCTGGTGTTTTCCCCACCTTGTGTTGCTGTTGGGCTGTGTTAAAATAAATGACATTTTGTGGAGGAGCACAGTATGAGATACATTCTGTATGACTGTGTTAAATGCAAGAGGATTTTTTTGTGAATTGCTTTACTAACTCCTCAAGCTTCACTGCTATAATACTTGTAGACAAGGCCTCCTGACTACACAGACTTACATCTGCAGACAAACACACACATCCACACACAGTTCCCACTCTCCCCTGTGACAAGCAGCTAGATGAGCCTCAGTGAGCTGAGTAACGAGCTAATCATGAGCACACCAATAATAAATAGGCCTTGTTCATAGTCCACTAATCCCAGTCATTTAGCTCTGGTGTGGCAGTGGAAATCAATTACTGCAGCTGGGCTCCCAGTATAGGGCCCTGCTCTCTGCTGTTCACAACACACACACACACACACACGAGTATGCACAGTGTTACTTATCTATTGTTGTATGTTGCTAAGTATTTGGAAAATCGGTTATCTAAACAAATGAACATTTTGCACAAAACAAGGACCCAATATCTCATACTGAAAATGTATTAGGGAGGAATTTTAATGGCAAGTATAAACAGGGGGAATAATTAGAGCAAGCAAAACCAGTGTACAGATTTGACAGACTTGAAAAATTATGAACCTGTCCTTTAAATTAGGAGCTGGAGTCGGGTGTGGATACAGTTACCAGCATGAAACAACTAGGGCTAGCAACTAAAGAACAAGGTGCTTGAACTGGTTCAGTCACACAGCTGTTTCAGTTGATGCTCAGTCATTAAACTCTTTTCTCTTTCTACATCGATGGGAACATAGCAAAATTAAAGATGCCATCGAGTTGAATTATGGAAATTGATGCATCCAATTTTTTTCTTACTTGACCCATGTTCCTCTCTGCTTCTTCTACACAGATGTTGACCATTCTTTTTATGGCCTGTCTCTGGTGAGACACAGCAGACAGTGTCTCACCAGAGACAGAGAGATTATTAAATAATGATCTTTTATATATTTTCTAATGTCACTTTTATTATCATTATTATTATTATTGTTATTGGTAGTTGTAGTAGTAATTGTAATAATAGTATTTTACACACACTTAAGTCACATGGTTACATTTAATATCCATTACATTCCATTAGCAATTATTGCACAGTTGTACTGTAAAATTCATGAATAATACTGTAAAAAAAAACAAATCAAACAACCCCCAGCCTCCTGAAAAAGTATTTTATTAGCCGTTTGGTTGAGCTGAACTTGCTTGTCTGTCTCTCTGTGTCTCTGACAATCTGTGTGGAATTGATTTAACCATTGTGTGGAGTCGGCTGGATTCATGGCCTCGCTTCTCCCTACAACACTTGCACACAGTCAGAGAGCACAAAGGGAGGGGAGGAGTGATTCCTAGAAAACAATTTACCATCTGTGCTTAATGGCATCGGAAGGCTGTCCACTGTCCTGCACTACTGGGAATCAGCCCCAGGGCCAAGGCTTTAATGAAAAACAAAAAGAACAAGCTAAGCACCATCACACTATCACTTCTTCTAAACTGAGGAGGATATTTGCAGATTATAGCTGCTGATAATGATTTATTCAGATTTTAGCAACAGAGGACCTGAGGACCAAGTGTCAAATGCCAATCTGAATTTATATCATCACACTTCCAATTTAAATATATAAGCCTAAAACTCCACAGCTTCAGAGGAACCTCTATTTTATTATTCTCATAATAAAAATGTTCCTGCTCTCAGCAGACACACAGACCAAAGACATAAGAAAAAACACAAGTGACTGACTTCCAGGTTTGGAAAGTTACCAAGATGACAGTAGATCATTTTGCTCTGTGTTCACTTTACAAATAATCAGAGGTGGGAGTAAATCCCACATGTACAAGTCTCAAGCACATCCCATGTAACAGTCACATTCAGAGGTCATGAAAAGTTTAGTTTTCTTTCAACATGAATGAAAACTGCAGCTGTTTACACCTTTTAAGTCTATAATAGAGTCTAGATCTATTACTACAACCACCCACTTCATCATCATTACTTTTACTTGTTATTATCAGTGTCTGTTTATGTGTCAGAAAAAGGATTTGCACCAAACTTGGTGGAGGGATAAAGAGGGTTGCAGGGGCAGATCCAAGATCACTTTCCTCAAGGTGTAGGATTGTTTGGTGTTGGCGGAGGTGTGCACTCTACTGAGCACTGAGCTGCTGATCTCTGATCAGTTTTGCCATTGAATGATCTGTATGGGTGCTGGAGCAGCTGAGTTAGTGACAAGAACTTTTGTCTAACTTCAGTTAATTTAGTTAAACTGTAGTTCAACTGTTTTCATCCAAATAAAGAGGAATAAAAAAGAAGAAAAAACACATTTCCATACACTATTGTTATGAAAAGGAAGAAAACAGCTGGTGGCACTAATTCTTCAGTCCATTGCAAGTAAACCACAGCAGAAGAACGATGACAGTGAGAAGAGCAGTCAAACCTCACAGTGAAAAGCTTTGTCAGAAACATGATGGAAATGTGGCAGGTTTGTTTCATGTCTTTGTTTAAGAAATGGAACAGTCTCATTGTTGCTTCAGACAAATCTGATGTTTTTATCTGCTGCTTTATTTCACTCTGTCCAGTGGAGTGGAATCTTCGGTGAAGCCATGATTTATTTCAGCTGTTTTCATGGCACTTACTAGATAGCTTCCCCTGTCAGCCAACCATCCAAATATCTTTGTAATATTAAGATTTCTTTAAATTTGCAATGTTTCCAGTCAGGTGTTTTCTTTCAGGGTTTTTTGCCTTTATTCTGATGAAGTCAGGGACCCTAACCCACCTATATCTGCTGAAGTGAATGTATTACGCTTCAGGTGCATGTACCTCCCTCCTCTGGACTGGTTTCCATGTTGCTGGTTGAACAAAGACAGACAGAGATCAGACTTGTAATCTGGCCAACAAAGACTAGGTTAGCTTTTACAAGTGTTCCACCTCTCCATCATGGTTTGGTTGAAGTTCCCCTGCAGGATGCTCCACCTCATTAACTCCAACATGTGATTTGCTTTTATGCCACTAGGAGTCACAAGTCCCTCCATTATCCCCACTCCATTTGGATGCAGGGAAGAATCTCATAGAAACTTGAAAACATTTCTCAGCTTTTGCATCAGATTCCTGGATATGGAATATGTCCTATCTTAACATTTAAATCGGCCATCTGATTTTGACTGGGTGCTGAACTAAGCAGCACTGTGCGGAGCAGCCATGCCCCAATCCAAGAAATACAACAGCACAGTAGTTTTGAAAGTACAGACAGCAGATATTTAATTTGAATTAAAAACAGTAAAAATACACAAGCTTTACTTTGTGCATTACAGCCTGGACATTTTAACAGCTTTTGTTTTTATTTCCATGTTTGATTATTCCTCTTTCCTTGTAGCAGTAGAGTATTTTTGTCATAGACTGGCAATGAAAAAAATATAACAGGGTTTAAACTAAAGATTATGATCCCATCCACAGATTCCAAAAATCATTTTTTTTACTTTTGGGAAGGTAAAATGTCAAACTATGAATCATGCTCCAAACTACAGAATTGTTGTTCAGTGTAATGGTGCGTACATCGATTTTACCATTACATTTCTTTAAATAAATATAGAAAATACAAAGTAAAAGTATATTTTTGTTTTCTTGGTATGTTCAAATTGTGTTGGTAGTGTTTTATTAAAAGGTTCATTAGAGGTCATTTAAAATGTACAAATATATTTTACACTTAATACATGTTAATATTTTAATGTTTTTTTGTATTTTTCCATGAGTTTTACAAAGCACAGACAAAAAAAATAAATGAGCTGGTAGTGAAGGTGGATCTCCTCAATAAGGAGAACGGTGTTGCGGATATATATGTACATTAAATGTAATTATACTGAATGACGATTTTGCAGTTTGGAGCATGATTTCACTTATCGTTTGACATTTTATTATCTCATAAGTTTTTTAAAAAAAATAAGTGGATTTTGTAGTTTTATTTAATAAGTTACATATTATAAAATCACTTCTGTAAATTTTATTTGATCCAGACACAAAAATGGGCCTGACTTTCTCTGCTGTCATTTTCTCAGGATTTTTGAGAGATGCAGACTAAAACTAAAAACACCGCAATGATGGGAACACAACTTCACTCAGAGTATCAGATGTTTTTTTGTAAAAATTAATATATTAATTGACTTATATTGTTCTTATTACAAATACAAAACAATATGTGCTAAACTAAATTTAATAGTATTTTGAATTGATTTCACTTAAAATTTCCTGTTAACAAATAAAACAAGTAAAACCTCATAGTTAGAGATAATGCTCTTAATTCTAGATTTTTTGTGTATATACTGTTATGTATTTATATAACAACAGTATAGACAATATTTATATAATTATATATTTTTGTGGATGATTTTTTTGCTCTGAACATTAAAATTAGAAAGGACACATTGTAATGTACAGAAAAAAGACTTTGTGTGTCTTTGACCTGTTGACCAAAGTGAGGTCTACACACATTCATATTGTCAAACAGAACATTAAAGCTGCTCATGCTGCTTTGCTTCTGTGCAGCTGACTTACTGATCATTGGCCATTATATATACCTCCACTAACCCTATTTACAAGTTTGTATTACCAATCATGATCCTTTCTGATTCTGAGGAAAATATCTTTTTTTAATGACCCTATGTTTACAATGTGAACATCAACACATGTTGAATCACCACAGAGAGGTTCAAACAATGAGAATATTTGTCACATCAGAACATGTATACAGTAAGAGCTGCTTTCCCCCAACAATTGAAAACAATGGCCATTTTTAATTGATTTCATTGCAAATAGATTTTGAATCAATTATTGATAAAGTGTCTGCAAAGTTTATTCTCACACAATTCTGCAGTTCTACAAGCTGAACTGTAAACATGAAAAGTAACTGGAAAAAACGACTGCAGCTAAGACCAGCATTTAAAGGTTCCTTCTTTCCCTCCTTCCTATCTTTTCTTCCTTCCTTCACTCCTTACCTTCCATTTTCTTTTCCTTTCCCCCTTCCTCCTTGCTTTATCCATCTGTATCCTGTCTTTCTAGCCTTCATTCCTTTCATTCTTTCACCCTCTTATCCATTACACACCACCCTCCAATGCATGTGCACACACACACACACACATCTCCAGCCTTTTATTTACAGAGCTTGCCAAGTGTGTGAGGAGGATGAGTGGAGAGAAACCCTGAGGCATTGTGCACTGAGCTCCTCTCTGTGATGTACCACAAATTAACCCATGTGTCTAATTCGCTAACGTACATTTGATTGGATGCCGTGAGTGTGGAGATGGTGGGTGGTGGCCAGCATCGGCCTATCCCAGAGCAGCATTCCCTTCAGGCTGTCAGCGAGCAGCATTGCCATGGTGATGTCATCTTCAAGCTGTGAGCCCACCTCTGTCAGACAAAGCATACTGGTTACTGGAAGAGGAGAGAGAGAGATTGATGATGAATCTGATGATCAGGCTACAACCCTCCAGCAAACTCATGCCAGATTTTCATTCTGATCAGAACCTCTAATCAGCCTCATACACATTCTGCCACAAATAGATCCCACATGACTTCAGGTGATCAGGCTGTTGTTTTCAGTTCAGATCACAGATTTTTTTTGTCATTGATTTATTGTAAAAATCTTCATCTGCAAGGGGAGTGAAAAGCTACAAACACAACAACATTTCTCTGCAGGTAAAAACAAAACATTCAATAAGCTGGAAATTGCTCCATTTCAAAGTGAAGGATAAAAGAAATAGTTACATACCATAATAACAGATTACAGTGTTAACACGAACAATTCAACATAAATGATGGTAAATTTACAGCAGCAATAACATGAATATCACCATATCACTGCTGTCTGATAATAATAATAATAAACAATAATTGTTTGCATATTGATTTTGCAGTGTTATTATTACATATTGACAGATCAGTTGACAGGCCTCATGTTGATATTTTTCATTCATGAACAACTTTTAATTTCACTATTTCCATCAATTTTTCATTGAATTTCATCTCTCATGGAAACGTTTGCTTATAATCTGTGTACATGGACATGGACTGTCACACTTTAAGGTGATAATAAAATAATAAATATAAATAAATGAATAAAACAGTTTCAGGTTTCTGTTAATTCTTAGACCTACTTTAGTAAATATTCTAAAAAAGAAAACATAAAAAAGACGCTTGATGTTGAGTGCAATAAACTGTGTTGTGCTGTTGTACTGTATGTGAAAAAGACAACAAAAACAAACATAACTGCTTTTGTTGGTTTTATTGGTTTTATGTACTTTTAGCTTTGAACTATTAATTTGTGCAGCAGAGTTGTGTTACACAGCAACACAACACAGTATGACAGGTCACTGAGCACCAATCAGATTTCAAGTTAAGACTTTCAGCTTTAAATGAAGAGTATGTCCAGATCAAAAGACAGAAAATATGAGAAAGGTTTTGCATTATTTTTGTTTAATTATATTATTTTTTTTAAATAAAAGAATATGAAGAAGGAAATACATTTTTGATAAAATGACCATTGCTGCTGAGTGAGTCTATGTCACCAAAGAAGATGAAGATGAAAGGAAAGCATTTGAAATTTAATCTGTAATCATCAAATCACAGATTTTATTCATTCACAACTAAGGACTGAGGAGTCTATTTTATTAAGTTTTATTTAAAATCCTGAGAATAGTCAAGTCAAAATTGTAAGATTCCAATCAAAAGATTTTTATTCTCAGTATTGAGATTAATTTAGAAAACAATCATTAATCTAATTTGTTTTGCTATTTGGTAGTACATTATTATTATTTGTTGTTTTGAACTATACATTTGTATAAATCATTGCCTCTGCAGCCACATTAATAATTGTGAATGACGTGATGGTAAAAGCTTTCACCTTTAGTGTTCCACATGGTGTGACACAGAGGAGGAAGCTCTGAGAGTTTAATGATGCTTGTAATAAAAACAGTTTCCAGTGCATCTTTAAGCAGAGAGGCTCATCTGGTAATCTCTGGCCACTTGTTTCTGTCATTGCTTCGTCATCGTTTCCCACATGACACTCATGTCAAATTGTCCTATGGGAACATGTCTTGTGTGTGTGTGTGTGTGTGTGTGTGTGTGTGTGTGTGTGTGTATGTGTGCGCCGGGGGGTATTCATGGTGTGTGTAGTGGGTTTACAGAGGTTAAGGGGAGCTAATTTCACGGCTTTTTATTGGCGCTGGTCTCAGGAGAGGAGCTCTCTGTAAGCAATATCACTTCCAGCTGGTTTAAATAGGACAGATGGGACAGGACCACCACCTCCAGTATAGGGCTCTGCTGTCTGCTGTCCACAACACACAAGCACACACACACACACACACAAACACACACACACACACACACACACACACACACACACACACACACACACACACGTGTGTGTATATATAGATATAGATATTTATATTTATACACAAATTGTTTATATAAACATATGAACTGGACAGAGTTTGAAACCAAAACAACCTTCAACTGCTACACGTTCATGGGAACTTGTGCAGCGGTGTTGGCACAAACCTTACAAACAGCATTTGATTACCATTGTAGAAACAACACCATAAGTGTGTTCTGCTGCTAAGAGAGTCAAACACTTGGGAGTGTTTAAAATTCCATGATTCATTAATTCATTTTATTATTTCTATTTCTTTTATTATTTATTTCTTCTATGCTTTAATTTCTGAGTACGTTGAGACATTAACATTGAGGTGTATAGTGTTAGTATTGTACTGAAACACAGACTGTGAGCCAGGCCTTCTCGGCCTACAGGTTTAATTCACAAAGCCTTCAGACCCTCTGTTGTTTCACATGTTGTTATGTTACAGCCTCATGAATCACCTCCTCATTAATCTACACTCAATCCCCATAATGACAAAGTGAAAACAGAATTTTAGAATGTTTTGCAAATTACCAAAAAGGAGAAACTGAAATATCAGGTTGACATAGTATTCAGACACTTTACTATGACTCCTCCATTCCTCTGGATCATCTCTGAGATGTTTATACACCTTGACCAGAGTCTACCTGTGGTTATCTCAGCTGATTGGACACCCACCTGTCTATATAAAAATCTCACAGCTGACAATGCAGATCAGAGCAAAAACCATGAGGAGGAGATACTGCTGCAGAGTGAGGTGTAGAAACATATAAAAGATGATCAAGAGAAACTGAGATTCTTTTTTTTTGGTTTTAGCTCCAACAAACCAACATGTGAGAAGATTGAATGGGTCTGAACAGTTTCTTATTGCACTGTACCATCGTCTAACCTCAAGCTCTTGGCTGGACAACACAGGCTTGATGAGATGACTTTTCTTATGATTCACCTTCCTTATTGCTGAGACACAAGTGATATGAAATCATTAAATGACTCAGATATTCACTTTCTGGTTTTGTTATAGCAGTTCCTCCTAGCTCACTGTTATTGCTTTGCTCTATGCATCAACAGTGCATGGACAGACAAATGGATGTGGAAGGACTGCAGACTAACATGGCTCTTCTCAAAACATATCTGATGAGTGTCAAACCAGTTTAAATGTTACAGTGAATGAGGTGAATATTGTGTATATGGCTTGATATTAGGACAAATAACCTTAAGTCTGAGTGTGCTAGCTGCTAACTAATGGCTGCAGTCCTGATGCCTCACAGAAGTGTTTACTGATCTGCTCATACTTAAAGTTGTGTTTTAGGTTGGGCAGATAGATCCATGTGGTTAATGTTTGTTGTCATTAGACATGAACCCAGTGTTTTCAGGCTACACACATCCATTCTTTCACTTTTCACTCCTCTATTAGAACAATACAGTATCGATTGGTTGATTGATCAATTGATTGAACAATACACTTTGGAATTATCTTGGTTGTATTGAGAAGGCGTCAGTCAGCAGATTGTGTTGAGACTTAGGTTCCATCCTCAGGTCTGAATGTCAACATGACACATCAGATATCTCATGTCACAACGCCATGAAATTTGCTTTGTACACTAATTCTTCCAAGTGAATGAGCCACTTTGATGTTAATGACGCTCTTTCCGGCAGTCCTTGAGACTTTTTATCCAGATGTTTTTGTATTGTTTTTTCTCTGCAGGTGCACCAGCGTTCAGCAGAGCGTCTTCTAGATTTGTGCTGTGCCAACCGTGGTACTTTTATCAAGGTGGGCCAGCACTTGGGTGCTCTGGACTACCTGTTGCCTGAGGAGTACACATCCACACTGAAGGTGCTCCACAGCCGAGCTCCTCAGAGCTGCATGGAGGAGATCCAGCAGGTCATCAGAGAAGACCTTGGCAAGGAGGTACTGAAATTCTAAATAGACTGAATCGCTGTTTTAGTTTCAACAGGTCTGTTAGTATTCAGGCGGGCACGACCCCAAAAAATAATGAATAAAAATAAAATTATATTAAAGTCATTATCTAGCTAAAGGAATCTCTGCCTGCTGCTGCTGAGGATTAAAATAATAAGATTTTCATGATAGATTTTACATGAACTGTTCTACATGTTCAGTATCTGGTCAGCCTGTCAGTGTTAGAGAAACAGAGAAGGTCCCCAGTCAGTGTGAAGGACCCTTAGGATGTCTCTTCTGATATCAGCAGGATTCATCCCCTATAGTGACAACAGCAGCGGACCACTCCCACAATAGGGATGGGGGGTGGTATCACGAAAGTAGACATTCATTACTTACCAAGTCCTAATGCTGTGATCTTAAACATCATCACTTTTTGTGTTTTCTTTGCCTTTTAGTGCAAATAAGTGACTGTTGCATTGTGTCTGTGGTAAAAGTGTGGAAAAACTTTTTCTACATAAAATTCTTCGTCTCAGTTCTTTCCTGATTTAAATGGTTAATTCAATATCGATGGTGTTGTTGAGGGAAAAAATAGCTTCTAAATCTTCTCAGCTCAGTTGAACAATCAAAGTAACTGTCCAAGGACTAATGGGTGATTGATGCATAGTTAAGACAAAACACATTCTTTCTGTTTTGTATTTATTTCAGTTCATAGTTTGATGGTTTGATTTGTGGCAGACTCAGGTTGCTGCCTGACTCTCTCGCTGAAGGTAAGAGCATGTGCTTGTCCCTCATATGTGCTTTGCAGGAAGCAGAAAAAGGGCAAATAAAGCAGAAGTGGATATGTCTGACATTTTGTCTTCATTTCATTTCATAACCAAGAGGTCCTCCTGATGTAGCTGTTAATGCTGCTGTTAGTGCAGAGTGCCGAGTTTGCTCTCAAACTAGTTGTTATGACAGCCTTTTAGGGCCCGCTGGAGGCAAGGCAATTGTTCTGTTATTCTCAGATACAGTACATTGGTCTTCTCCCTCTACCGCACACTCCCCAGTGTTGTGTTCTGTCTTTCTGTGTGTGTTAAAGAAATGACTGTGGTGTACTGAGTCGAGTATATTACATCAGCAAATCGAGGAACAGTGAACATGTTGCTCCAAATGACACCGACCCAGTCTGGACCGTTTCATCAATGTTAAACAACATGTGTGTCTAGTAGGATGATGCTCTAAAATACACCGTGGAACGAAATACATTGTTAACCATAAGGAGTTATGTTGTGGGTAGTGTTGAAAATCAATGATTTTGATGTAGATATTGTTTAGCGGCTGCAATTTTTATATGATGGCACAAGAATGTATGTCTATCCGTGTGTGACTGAAGAGAAGATACTGATCAAAGTGGCCAGAAAGCAACAGACATATCATAATATGACCTCTAAATGTTTTCTCATGATCCCTATAAGGCTGAACATCTTTCCCAATAAGAAAAACATGTATGGGCAGTTGACCAGTTTTATTTTGATGTTCCTTGTTACTCCCTGGTTTCATTTGAAACAGTGTAAACAAAGAATATACTGCACATGGGACATTTGAGTATTTCCCTGGAGCTCTTAGAGTTAGCCCTAGAGAGTTATCACAGACTGGTCAATAGGCTTTCACACTACACTGGTTTAAAATGTTATCAGTGTCAATACAGTAACTTTCACATCAGCCACAGAGTTTAGATCGACAACTTCTGGACACTGTCATTGCCATTTCCGCAAATCAGCAAAGCAAAAAGGAAATCATATTTACTAGCTATGGGGGGCTTTTCCATATTGACTAAATTAAATCTAGATGAACTGTAATAATTCATTATTTAATAATGAAATCATTTTTACACATCCATATAGTCTGTGTATGTAAAATGATCATTTTAAGTCCCAAGACTATAGTGTGGAAGTGCCTGTGTAATATTAGTAGTAATACTGAGACAAGAGTTAGACTGACTGTGTCATGTCAGTGTCACTTTAATTCTCCACTATCAGTTTGGAATCACAGCCTCTGAGTCTGATTGTTGAATCCTCAGCCTCTGATTGGCTACATGTTCAGCTCTCACTGAGCAATAAGAGTTGTTTTTTTCTAATCCTGGTGTTATTCCCATGAAGAGACTCAACCCAATAGTTGTTAACAGCATCAATTAATAGTTTGTTTGCATCTCACCATGGAATTTGCTGATGATGAGAGAGATATAGAGAAATATATTAAGTTCTTCCTTTAAGAGAGAGAACAGCAGTTGAACCTTGGCAGTGAACTATTGCAAAGAAATAGCAAATAGGTTCATGTGACCAGCAAGCAGCTTCAGTATTATCCAGACTGTAACTGGAGATCATTACAATGATTATAAGGATAGAAAAACACATCCTGAAATTATTTGGAAAAATTCTTGGGGAAAAAGTTGTACAGTCATGGAAGGCATTCGTCTTTTGAAAGGTCTAATAAGATGAATATTAGCTGATGATTGAACTACCATAGAATTTTCTCTTCTTTCTCAGTCATGTTTTTAAATTAAGATGTGCATAAAGTTGACTTCTGCCTGTATCTGTGTGGGGTGTCATTCTCTCTGAAGACGATGCTAATGTAGCTCGTCTGTCAACAAAGCAGGCAGCAGAATGAATCAGGCCTCCTCCCTTCTGGAGTGGCAGGAGAAGAAGTGACACTGATGAGCAGAGCCAGCAGCTTTGGAGTGAAGGAAGCAGTCTCGGCGTCATTTCCATCTGACTCCATCTGACTGGCTTCTTTTTTAACACGTATCTGCAGTCTCATATCTGTTGGATACTCTCACACACGAGCAGCCAGTAGAGAGTGGTGTGTGGTGCCATATTGTTTTCAGCACCATTTGTGGTGACATATGCATTCCCACTGTGCATGAATTTGGAAAGCCTTGCCTTCGTTCTGGCTGTCATTTCCCCTCTATAGTGAAAATGCAGAAAGGCCAGCATGTGCAATATGTTGTTTTACCAAACAAAATCTGTTTCCAGGCTGAATGTTACACTTTGTTGGTGATGAGGCAGAACAAAACAAAACATGAGTGCATCATGTTAGGCAGTGTGGACACTGAGATTCAGGAAATGGCAGTGAATTCTCAAAAGCACACTGAATGCCATTTCTTGCATAGTTTGTCATGGATGGTGACATATTATACCACAGGATGGATGGATGTGTGAAGGATCTGATGGAAAACATGTCATCACACCATTCTGTGCCAATGACACAGCATCAGAGTTGCATGCTCAGATGATGATAAAAAAGTTTCATACAAAATATAATTTTTGCTTTTTGCTAATTTGTTCATTTGGAATTCCGTGTAAAGCTACAGCCTTGCTTTGTGTAAAAGAAAATTTTGAGTGAACTTCATCTCTCTTGATTTCCATAGTTGTCAGCATCAGAGCATCATCATATACAAAGAGAATAAATGACTAAATATTAAATGCAGACCTTATTATATAACTAGAAAATTCCAGGGAAATTTTGAGTGCCACGGGGGCTACTGTCGGGATGAGTACATGATTTATTTCCAGTGTTCAAAAGTCACTCTGATCATATTCTGGTTTTGAGAAATGTCTTGATATAAAAGACTCTGATATAAAACAATGTCACATCCCTCCACCATGTATTATGTGGGAAATATCTCATATTCTGTGTGTTTTTTTTTTTAATAAAACAAGAGGCAACATGTCTTCAAACTGGCATTTAAAGGGTTAAAATCCTGAAAATGAATAAACATTTGGTAGGTTTGAGCAGAACTGAAGTGGTTTAAGAGATGTATGCAAAAAAAAGCAGAAAAAAATATTGATATATGATGATTTTATAGCATTTTCTTTGTGTGTCCTTTATTGGACGCGAGGAACCCCAGAGGGTACAAAATGTGTTACCAGTGTATAATAGACCTGTAACAGTAACTGACATTGGATTTTAAAAATATGTCAAAAAAGACACTTTCTTGCAGAAATCCATACCTTCAGCTGTAACACAGCCAAAATGATCAGCAAATCAAAAAAGAAAAGTGAAGAAAATGTCCAAAAAAGGACAGAGGGACCCCTGAGGGTTAATAAATCCCATGAACCGCTATTTAAATTACCACTATTATGTTTTTTTTCTGTGCTAAATTTAACATTACTGGGGAGGAGAGCAAAGCGACCAGAAGTTTTCCTCCGTTTTATAGTTTGAATCACATTTCTACGTGCAGGTATGAGAGAGCTGGGTGACTCAATAAAAGGTGAAATTTTGTGGGTTTTGAAAGAAAATTCCAATGCATTCCTAATGCATTATTTATTCCCAGTATTTTGGGAATAACTTTGGGAAAAATTGGAATTTTAACACCAAAAGTCATAGCACCTCTTTCGGGATCAAGACGCACGTTTTGATGTATATATTACCGGGGTTTTCTCAAAGCTGCGGGACGAGTTACGCGCAAAAATTTGGCGGAAGAATAATAATAAGCCTGAGGAATATTAATAAATGCCCCGAGGCACTCCTCTCAACTATTCTAGCTGTAGAGGAGTGCCTTGGAGCTGAGCACCCGTGGCACTAATAAAGTATGATCAAATATACTGTAAAACAGTGTATACTTCTTCAGTACAAGCCTGTCGAAAGTAAAGGCCTAGTTCCCACTGCACAGATCTTTGCTTTTTTATCAGACCCTGAGCCGTGCAGTAAAACAGTTAGACAGGGCTGTTGTTTTCAGAGCTTAGACTTTGATTTCTTCTCCTCAGTAAAATCATTTTTCTCATTTCCTCTCTTCTTTGCTATAATAATTTATGTGTCTTCATCCAGCCGAAGCTGTAGCCAGCCACTAGCATCCAAAATGGCCACCTTGCCACTGACACCAATGTGTTGCCATCCAACTGTGATGCTTGCAGGGACCATTTTATTTGTGCCATAACTCATTTCAGGGAATGTATGTCACTGTGGGTTTCCCCTCTGAGAGGGGGACTCATGTGCATACATTACCATGCTAATTAACTCCACAGCTGAGATTAACATCAGTGACTGGGTGGTATGTTTAAACCAGAGGCTACAAGCCAGGCACTGTTGACACACCTAGAACTGCAAACACTGAAAGCATGCCAAAGAGGCTGAACTGCTGCCAACCTGCTTTTAAGAAAATATTATCTAAAAAAGATCAAAATGTTAAAATTGTTAATGTGCTCAGTGGGATTTCATAGACTCTTGTTGCTGCTCGAGGTGACAGGCCCATCTGAAAAATTAAATGTTTCCTTTACCCTCTGCATGTCAGAGCCCATTGGATGCTCATCATCATAGTGGGAGGAAACTAGTGGGTGTAGACATTTTCATCCCATTTAGCATATTTGCATAATGAATAACTCAGCTGTTCCCACACATGCTGCTTGCATAATTTATGATCTGATGGCATCTTCTAGAGGGCATGTGTTCAGCCTTTACCTGATGGGCTGACATCGTGTTCAAATTAGCCTCTTTTTATGTTTCACTAGGTACAAACAACAGGGGAATTTCCCCCACGGCAGTTGCAATGTTGTGCGAGAAAGAGGGGTTGTAATAACTCTTAGCTGAACCAGCAAGCAGTCTTTTTATCTGAGCATTGAAATTATTTAATTGAAATTTTTAAATATTGAACATGAATAACAAGTTTTTAAATGTTGTAGAAATTGGTTAAATTTTAATTTGCTTGTGGTTGAAAATTCCCTGAGGGCCTGAATTTCAGGTAGATAAGAACTGGGCAGTGTATATGAAAAGGCAACAGTGGAACAGCATTTTCAAACTGTGTCTGTCTCTGTATATTCATATTAGGATTGACATGTCTCTTACTGTACACCCTCACTACCTCATGAAATAAGTTATTTAAGAGGAGTCTTGGAGTCTTTCTCTGACTGCTGGTGTTGTGGTCAACTGTATAAACACAGTTTTTATGGCTCCACAGTCAAGTATCATTTCCTTTGTTTGTTGATATTTAGTTGGAGGACATCACTTTTCTAACACAAAAGGAACTCCTCAGTCTGCCCTCTGTAATTACTTCCATCCTCCTGAATTAAGTACTACTGAACAGCAGATTTTATTGTGATGGCTACAGTATTTCCCTGAAGTATCCTGGTAGGAATAAGAAGAAGACACAGGAAACGTCATTCTAATTCTCCTCACCAACTTATTATTATAATAATACTTTACACTTCTGTTTTTTAATATGATATACAGTCTGATGGTATTGTAGATTGATGAAACCAAATGACAATGCTCCTGTCAGTCAACACCATACATAAAGTCAGCATATAGGTGTCCATGCTCTTCTGATGATAGATGAGGATGTCAGCTGTCTCTAAAGTCTGCATTGTAAAAGAGTTCAGGACAAGTGATCATGTACTATGATCAGTTTTTTTCATAGCGATATAATTTATAATTTTGTTAGTGTCGGCAGATCCCATGAAAAGACCCAAACCAACATGTATTCTTCTGTGTCTGTACTGTCTGACCCTCCTTTCCTGTCTGTGGCTCTCAACTTGAAGCCCATTGTTTCCTACTTTGGATGTAAATCACAAATATATAGTGTTATTCTTTAATAAGTTCTACCTGGAACAGCTGTCCCCTGTAGCTTTTATCAAACATTACTCTAACGGGGAAACTGTGCTTTTGTTGGGGACTATTTTCAGCAGCAGTCAATCCACATCTTGTGCTCAAGTGTGTATTTCTGGCAACATATCTGTGTATGTCGGACTGATTCAAAATAAACTACAGTGTGTGTTGATGGTAATGAAGGAACATGTCATCAGTGCAATGGTGTGGCTCACTGGTGTGGTTTTAATAGTTTTTGGCAACAGCAGATATCTGTGGCTCAGAGGAATAAGATGGCTTGGTAAGACTTGTTAGAATGATAAATTCAGTCTTGGTTTGGCTCTCAACATATGGGCTCAAAAAGATTTTGAGCTTGTACACTGGTGTTCACACATAATTCCACAGTTTGTAGTTGTAAATGAACCATTGGAAATGTTTAAAATAAATGCTGGAGAAATTCAAGTTATTTCACATATATTAAAGTGGTGTATAAAAGAAAAATTGACTGTGCTAAAACCAAAGCTAAACTAAAACTAAAACCTGTGAACAACAGAAATCTGTGTATAAAACTTGGTTCTCAAGTTCCCATACTGTGTGTCAGGCTGTTTTTACACCAGAATCTAATTGGACGATAACAAGCCAATCATGAAGCCAATCAGTGGGCAGGTGTTGACCTTCATCTCCATCGATATGCAGTGGAGATGAAGGTAACGGAACCAGCTAACATTAAGAAAAATGTTCATGTACAGACAGAGATGTTCTCATGGTGTTTAGCTTGTTTGTAATAACACATCAGCACATGACTCCATTGATCCTGACACCTTTTTAAAATAGCTTCTTTGAACCCACTGGGAACCTCAGCCTCTCTCAGTTTAATGATCTTTCAAACTGCATTAACCTCCTCCTCTGTCACTGAAATTGGTTTACTGCAATCTGACTGCTACCTAACAAGACTGCTTTTAACACAGAGGTACCACTGGAAAAAATCTCCTTCCACCAAATAAGACATTTTGGCTGTTATTGACAAACTTTTTCAAGCAGTTCAGGTGTTTTTTTCTAAATACTGGAAAGTGGATTACAAAGGGGAAATTTGCCTGAGCAAAGGAAGAAAATGCAGATTCTAACGGACCTTGCTGTGTCACTGCTGAAACAATACTGAATAAGTGAAATTATCACTCCCTATTTGTATTTTTTTGTAAGTCCTGAAAGCTGAGTCTCTGGACCAATGATTTCTTAGGATCCAATGTTTGTTTATTGAATAAAATATGTTTGGATTCATAGGTGACAGATGGTTAATACTTCCTGTCTTTACATGGGAGGTATTTCCCCTCAGTTAGATCTGTTTTTCCATGGTTTCCCAAAATGATGAATTACTTCAGGATAGAATTACACTGTCTTGACAAATCTGAAGACAGTCCTTACATTTTATATCTTTACACCAGTAGAAGCAAATCTCTGATGTCGTACATTCTGACATGGCATCTTACTCTAAATTAGTGGTTGTCAAACGTTTTCTGGCATGTCCCCCTCAGAAGCCGACCAAGGTTCATTAGACGTTGTTCTGACATTGAATTTTAGTCATCCGATATCACAAACCTACATTCAACCAACGACGTTGGTGGCCAGCTGAGTGCGGAGGGATGAGGCTGTTGTCCCTCTTAGGCAGACAGTGTATATGTTATAAATCCCCCTGACCTGTCATGGTCTGCCATGGTGGACATTTTAGGTTTGAATTTATGTTTGGACTTTTGTCACTTCCTGTTTTATTTTGGTAGTTTCCTTGTGTTTCAATGTTTTTACTCCCTGTCTTTGTCCTGTTTCTGTTTGGTGAAACAGCCCTAATGTGTTTCACCTGTGTTCAATCACCCTTGCCTCCCTTGTCTATATAGTCTCTGTGCTCCGGTTTGGCTGTTCATGTCTGGTTTGTCCTCGGTCTGTTCATGTTGCCTGTTCTAGTGGCTGTGGTATCCCCTGTGTCTCCGGTTGTTGTTCCTTATGTGCCCTCGTGCTTCGGTTTCCTGTTCTGTTGGTTCACCTGTTTGTAAGTTCTTCAGTTAATAAACATTTTTGCAATTGATCCCTATATGCTGGCTGCATTTGGGTCCAGCCTTACCCGCACCATGAGATGACCATGTATTAGGCTAATGTTATAGACAGCAGAACAGGTCATATCAATCTGCCGGAGTAGACCCATTTCAGCCAATTAAAACTTATTCCTTTCACTGATAAGCAACCTTGTTTAGTGAGGTAGCATTTTAGAATCTACTAACCAGTGTCCTCTTTTTTTAAAAACCAAAATATGGGCACCACAGCAACTGTGTCATCAAAATTAACATACTGTGCAATGTATGAAGTTACTACATGTTGCTATATCAACTTACTTACAGTGCTCAAGATTAGCTAGCTAAGACTGGCTAACATTGGGCACCTCGGGCCACTGTCTTTTTAATCTGTCCATGTCCATAACAGAGAGTTTTGCTCACAAGAAGAGATTATTCTACTTTACAGTTCAAAATGCCTTAAAAGCAAAGCAGTACTTCATTTGTACATCAGGAGGTCCAGGAATACATGGGGGTGAAGGGTCAGGGAAGTGACCACAGTGCCTGGAGGACATTCGATAATACCTATAGGTGCTAGCTGTTAAAATGAAATAAAACTAAACTCATCAGCATTATTTATTTACATTGAATATTCAGAACACTTCACAATCAACATTAAAAATCAGCAGGGAAGACAAAACAGCCGTTTACAGTTTATAGCGCGCTCTCTCTCTCTCTCTCTCTCTCAATTCAATACAGTTCAATATTTTTTATTTGCATGAGAAAAAAAGTATATAATAAAGAAACAATTTACATTACTAATACGAAATCATAAATATCAAATGTCAGATAAGTAGCTCAAAAGGCCGAGTGTTTTAGCTGTGAAGTGACTCACTGCAGCTGTCATGTGTTGTTCTGCTGGTTGTCTCTGAAACTGACATACTGTACATCTCTACTTCTATGGCTGACACTATTTAATGTTGCATTTTAGTCCAGTCTGTCAGTCTCCTCAGCTCAGCACTATGGACAGCACCACACCTAGATGCAACAAACAGCACTGTCCATGGTTCTGAAACAACAGCTAAGAAAGAGTCCCTTTATCTCAGCCAATCATTTAGTTGTTTTTGCTATTTTTTCTACAGACACATAAATAAAAACATCGCATGTGACAATCAAGCCCATTTTCATTACTCATTTCACCATTTCACAGCACAAACGCCCACTTGCTTAGCTGTAAACATATGCCAAAATCTTTCCACATTTCAATTAAATGTTATTGTTAGATTAAATGTTAATTAAATGTTAAATGTAATTTAATTTAAGATATTTATCGTGAGTTGATGGTAAGAAGAAGAGATGTTTGTGTAGCCTACATTTTTACTCCAGGACACTATAGTCCATTAGAATACATTTGTTTGTTCTCAAGCAGACTTTATTCCATCGGATCAGTTCATCTCAATCTATTGTTAATCCAACATTGTCACTGCGCTACATTCATTGTAAGAACTTACTTAAAGGGACTTGCAAGCAATTATGATATAAATATGAACAATATTATTTTTACTGTATTAAATATAATATATATGATACAATATGAAGATATTAAAAATAATTTGACTTATTGCTATTGGCCTTCATAGTATTCAAAAAAAAAGAAAAAAGTTAAATAAAGTAAAAAGTAAAATCTGGCTAAATCAAAGCATTTTAAATGGAAACAGCTTTGCTAAATGTAGCATGTTTCATTCTCAGGTTTATTTATGAATCTTTTTTTTTTTAATCACTTGAAAAATTAACTATTCTCTTATTTAATTTGAAATGTCAGAATATGGTTTTAATGCCAAGTAGGTTTTCAACATACAACAAGATACAACATACAAGGAATTTGCTGTAGTGTTTTGGTGCATAACAACAAACATAATAAGAAGACATATACATTATATAAATATCAATATAAAATATAAAGAAATATGGAGATAAAAACAATAATAACAATATTTATAGAAAATATAGAAAATACAAATATATACAATAAAAATGTGTACTCTGTGAAAATTGACTGGGGGAATGTGCAATAGTGAAGAGTCAGGCCCAATCAGCCCTGGGGTTCAATCAAAGGAATGATTCTATTATGTCTTATATATTAATTGTAATCTGTTTTACATGCATTAATTAAACCTGTAAAACACAGAAATGTCTTTTGGGTTCTTTAATCTTCACAGAAAAAATTGTGTTAATTTAAAACAATGAAGAAAAAAAGCTTGTAGATAAATCAATCTTTAACTAACCACTTGAGGATATTCCTTGCTGTCCACTGTAATGCTACCAGACCTCTCTAGTCTGGTTTAAAGCATGTTGTCATTGATTTGAACTTTACACAGTACACCAGGATGTCTAGATAGTGCTACAATAAAAGTATAAAATAATACAAAAAGGAAAAATGTGACCATTTTAAAATGACTGATAATGAGTCACAGGTGAAACACATCTTTCTGGTCCCACGCTGTTTTATTTTGGTGTAACAATCCTCTCATTTCAGATCCACTTCCTGCCCTTGTGTGTTTCCTGCCTTTGTGATTGTCTGCTCCACCCTGATGTGTTTCACCTGTGCCTCATTATCCCTGCCTCCCTGGTGTATTTAGTCCGAGTGTTTCCTAAAATAGTGCCCCTACCAGCGGCATGCATACAGGACCTCGGTTGTCATGGTTACCATGATAAACACGCAACTGTACCGAGAAGGAAAGTTACTATAATAATGGTAATGGATTGATTAGGTTTAGGCACAAACACTACTTTGCTAGGTTTAGGAAAAGATCATGATTTTGGGTTAAAATAAGTACTTCCTCAACATCAGACGATCTTTGTCATGGTTACAATCACGGTCATGGATAATATAAGCAATATAAACTACTGGTTTCACATTGGAATTGAACACCGATCTCCTGTGTCATATTCCTTTGTTTTGTTGACCCATCTACCCACCCCAACTTCCTCCTAACGCGGACCTTGTTGCTCTTTACACTACGTCTCAGCACTTTTCCCTGTCATGATTACTTCGACCACTAGATGTTGCCTAACAACAAAACGTGACTATGGGTCATAATAAGCTGCTGAACAAACGACCTGTCTGCTCGTTTTTCACAGAAGGACAGTCTCACATTTCCACATCTCACATTGTAGTCTCTTGTCTCTGGGTCCAAATGTTGCTTTGGTTTCAGTTCAACAGTCTAATTCCAACCATGATGATTCCATTATTGTGTATCTGTTACTGTGTTATTAACATGACATAACAAATCCAAATATTGCCAAAGCAAAAATGGAGAGAATTAATCATATTTACCCTATACCTAATTTTTTTGCAGCTATCCAATAATAGCTTGTAAATAGAGATGTTCAGATTGATGATCACATTCTTCTCCCACTCCCTAGTCCCCCTTTCCCTCCTGTCCTCTTTATCTTTATCTATACCTCATTTATCCTCTGCTCTCTCCCACTCCTTTATTCCTCTTCTCTATCTCTCCCCAGCAGCTGTCAGAGTTATTTGTCTCCTTTGAGGAGAAGCCTCAGGGTGCAGCCTCCTTAGCCCAGGTCCACAAGGCAGTGCTTTATGATGGGAGGACAGTGGCTGTCAAGGTCCAACACCCCAAAGTCCAGAGACAAAGCTCCAAGGACATAGTGGTGATGGAGGTGAGTATATGTCTGTTAAACTACTTTGAAATAAATGAAGAATTGTTCGTGTGGCTCAAAGATCTGAGACACAGACATGATACATGTTATTCTCTGCATGTCCATGGCCCAACACACACTGGCAAATGTCTTAAAGGCTTAAAGATAAATTTACATATTCACACTCCATCCTCCCTGAAGTTGTAGGATTCACAAGAAACAAATGACAAAAAAGAACAGTCAAAATTGAAGATATTTTGACTGTTTGTTACTAGTATGGGTCAAACAAACCTTCAGTGAGCTGCAGTTCTGTGGATACTTTGCTGTTAAAAGAGAAGAGAATGGACAGACTGGTTGGAGCTGACAGAAATGCTACAGTTACTCAGATAACCACTCTTTACAACTGAGCAGAAAAACTTCAGAGTGAACCACAATCACCCAGTATTAGCGTGGTCTTCCTAATAAAGTGCTTACTGAGTATACCTGTACTACTTTATTTTACTGGACAGTGAGGCTGATTATAATATTTTGTCATTTTAAGGTATTAGTCAGAGTGGTCCATTGGCTCTTCCCAGACTTTGCCTTCATGTGGTTGGTGGAAGAGGCCAAGAAGAACATGCCACTGGAGCTGGACTTCCTTAATGAGGGACACAATGCAGAGAAGGTGGCCAACATGCTGGCCCACTACCCCTTTCTCAAGGTACACACACACATTAAAATGTGCTCCTTTTTTTGGAAGCCTACATAGTTCACAATGGGACTTTATTTTTGACCGTGTTGTTAGGTATTAGAATTGTACTCAATGCAGTTAATAGAGGTCAGACTTTTTGACTGTGTATGAAAGCATCCCTGTGCTGCTTGTTGGCTCTGGCTGAAGTCTAATAGAGCAGAATTAGCAGAACACTGCAAATCATGACTTTAGGTCCATTATCATTTAATTTCCTTATGTGCTTTTTCTTAATACGTCTGTTTGAGAATTTTATTAGCTCTAGTGAATGTGAATTAGACTTTCTCCAGCTGTCTTTCTTTGTTTGATGTTCAAATCCATAGAAGTAAAATTTCTTTAGGTTTGTCTTCTTTTCTCTGATTATCTTTTTATTCTGCATGTTTTAAATTCAGTAAGTTGGTATGTGATAGAGACATGAAACACAGTTGAATGAAAGACAATCAAATACCTTCCAATACATTAAATAAAAACATGTATTTTCTTTTACCATCAAGAGTAACAGGATGCTAAACCCTACTTACCATCAACAGCCTGTGAGGATTAACCCTCTTCAACTCCCAAAACCCCAACTAAGTCACCCCCCTCCCCAGGTACCCTATCCCCCTCTTCCCCCCTTTTGGAGTTCACTGACCAGATGAAAAAGTTGGTCATTGCTCGGATCCAACTCACCCCTCGCCCTACTCACCATTTTCTCTCCCTGCAACCTCCCCGTCCAACTTCACCTGCTCCAGCTCCACCAACACAAGCGTCACAGCCCCCACCTTCCTCTATGGTGGCATCAGAATCATCCTCAGTCTCCCCAGCCTGATAAAAGAACAGTACATTCAGTTGTTTGTGTCTCCAACTCAAGTGTTCTGGTTCCAGAATGCCACTCATGACTCTTCCCAGGAGGGGAGGGGCCCAGTGTGCCAGAGGCTTCCTCAATTCCCGTCTTGATAAGAAATAGACAAAGTGGACTAAACGCAGCATTCTGTACATTCTGTAAACAGATCAAGCCTAATACCTCTACCTTTTTGTGATGGGCTGATCACTCCAAACACCTAAACCATCATGCAAAATGTAATAATCATAAAGATGAAAATAATAATGAAATGAGCTGTGAGTGTGATGAGTTGGCAATGGTGAGGGGGAATATGTTATGGCTATACACTATGGCTATACAGCTTATGATCACTATGTCTACGAATGGGAGTTGATTAATAACTATTACTATATTTCGACATCAACCCAGTCATGAGCAGAGTGTTAAGACCGGCCTACTGTGAGTTGCGCTGTAGCTAGAGACCCTTGGCTGGAACCCAGGGGGCTGAGGTTGCCATGGTAACCCTGGAGACATGTGATCCAGGTGGATTCTCCTGGAGGCCGTGTCCCATTATCACAGTGACGGATTCTACCGGTGTCTCAGCAGTTTAGCTCTGTTTGCCAGTAGACTTTCTGTCTTGGCACTTCTGGTAGGCTTTTCTGCAGGCGGTCCAGGGCAGATGTGTTATCTGCTGGTGTCTCTTGTGGGTTGATGTGAAATTAACACTAATGCTCTTAACTTTGGCTGGATAACTTAAGAACAGACTGGTGTTAACCAGATGACTCTAAAACTGTCAAAAATCTCCAAAAATGAAACGCGATAAAAGTTTTTAAAAAGTTACTCTGAGAAACTTCTGATGTTTTGGTTCAGTTGGTCTTCATTTGGCTATGAAAATAAAAGATTGCCCATGTAGACAGAAAGCATGTTACTTGGAGCATGTGGCAGAGAAAGAACAAAGGATTTGGGCAAAACAATGAAGTGCAAAATTGCAAAAAGCAATGGCTAAGAGCTGTTGCTAAGAACCAATGACTAAGAGCAATGTGTGAAATGAAAAAAAAGATTTTCCCCTGGGGGCTGGCGCATGTTTCGCGGGTGTTACCTGTCTTCTCCTGTGTTTCAACTTGGAGAAAAGAGTCATTTTCCACAGAACTTTTGAATAGTTTAATTCTAGTTTACCTATAACCTCAATTCTGCCTTCCACCATGACAATAAAACATTAAATGAAACAACATATAAACCTAATGTCACTAATAATGACAGACAAGAATAACACAAGTGTGGATTTCATATTACATCCTTCAAACCTAGAATTAATCATAACACAAAATGTTAACTGATCAAACAACATAATAAACACTTCCTAAAGCTAATGGTCTATAAATGTGGATACACAGCAGTTCTTTGACTGTAATAATAATAATGTGGACATTCTGGATGTCATGTAGTGTGTGTTACCTTGTGTGAAGGATGGTGACAGTATGGTCACCTGAAGGACATTGTCTTAAAGTCTACATGTTACATTTCAACCATTCTATAAGATATAAATCTGGGGATTGACTTATTACATAGCAACGTATCATGAGTTACAGAACAGTTTGCTATTCAGTTTCATATTCTTTGTCAGATCTGTGTCTGTGAAGACTGTTCTGCTGGTCACTACTCAGGATTGGAATGTAAGTTGTAGTTCATGACTCTTATCTAAGGAGGGACAGAAAGAAAGGGGAAAAGACTAGTTTGTGTGTGTGTGTATTCATGCATGGCAAAGAAGGTTAATGTTAATCAGTCCTTTTGATGTTACTTTTTCTATATAAGAAACAATTAAATATCAATAGAGAGTCTTACAAACTGGATTTTGTGCCTATGCTCTCCAGTTTGCCTGGTTTCCATTCGTTGATCCTTTAGAGCTGACCCTTTAACCCATGGTCTGGTTGTGCATCCCTGTGCCATGCTAACAGCTCATCTGTTTAAAATAAAAGTCTTATTGGATAGTGATCTCACATTGAAGAGAGCCACTTTAAGTGATTTTGTGTTAGGAGATGAAGTTGGTGCAATTGTACGTATTTAAAGTGGATTTATTAATATTTCTGTGTGGTATGAGCACGTGTCAGTTGACAGATCTGTGATTTATGATTATTGGAATTTCAGAATCATGAAACAGCGCAAGAAAGAGAAGGTTTTGTAAAGCGTATAAGTGTATAAAGCCTTCTCATCCTTGTGCTGTTTCATAACAGCACAATGGAGAAAAGTCAACAGAGGAGAAGAGCTCCGTTCACTCTTGACTGTCCAGGTGTGCTGCATGAACTGTCACATGCGTTTGGCGGTGGAGATCGCATGAAGAATATTTGCAGCTAGAGCACGAGTGCCCTGTGGACCGGGGTGAATGCTATTTCTGTTAAAAAATGATGCATGTGTAACCCAGCTGTAATTTCAGCCAGCTTATGCTGAAATATTATCACTGTTTTTTGCGTGTAATGCCATTTAAGTGTTACAACGATATCATATTACGCTAGCTGCCAGTTTGTTTATGATAGCACTCCTAATGGGGATTGAAGGCTCAAATGGTTATAGCTGCAGCATAATTAACCTGTGTGTGCCATGTTCCGCACTCGCTCACCTCGTTTCGCCTGATAATGTGATGTTTCCTGTTATTGGAGGGACTGCGACCATTTCCCTGTGGCCATTGAGGAGGATAGCTGCTGCCATGGCACCCTTTGGAACCCGTTGGTCATTGCAACGCACCCTTCACATTTTATATATAGAGCTCTATATCATTTTTCTTTTGCTGACCAGCACTTCATTTTTGGTTAAAGACAATTAAACATATTTAAGTAAATTTTGATTCTTGGATTGAAGACTGTTTGTCACTCTTTATTTTCGGGGACTGAGAAAAGGACTCTCCGAATTAAAAAGACAAGTAATATCGTGTCAGGTACAAGTGGATTTATGTAACAAACAAGTCCATTTTTCTGTGTTATATCAAGACCAAAGTTAAAATGTAATTTGCACTTAAATGTAAGTATACTGAGAACTTACTACTATTTATTATTTGACAGAAGGATAAGTTTCCTTTGGTTCAGACTTCCAGTGGCTATTTAAAGTGTGAGGAGGTTGGATGTACTTCAGTTCAGCAAATTTCTTAACTGCTATCACAACCCTGAATAAATTCAGCTCTATTGCGCTCCCAGAAAAGATTGCAACTGCCAACTAAACCTATGTTGTGTGAGGGGCATTTAGATTGTAGCCATGTGTTTAGACTGAGCAGCCCTAAACTTCAATGGAGACTATTATCTCATCTGGCCTGGGAATGCCTCAGGATTGCTCAGGAGGAGCTGGACAACATTGCTAGGGAAATAAATGTCTGGACTACTTTACTTGACCTGCTGCTGCCATCCAACCCCAGATAAGCAGCAGAAAATGGATGAATGGACTTGACTAGAAAAGTCAGCAGTGCTGTGATCACCGGAGATGATCTTATATCTGATAGACAAAAAGTTTAGTGATGTGAATGATGGTGAAGTGCATGAAGTGTCAGTGCAGTGGAAAACACACATACACTTTGTAAACAGATTTAGCTCTGAGTGGCCTGGGACTGATCATGAAACACAACCTTACAAAGTATTTCATGTGTTTCTCTCAGTTCTACTTTTTCTGTCAGTGTTTACAGTTTAGTAGAGATGGGGTCAAATTAGGCCTGCACGATATTAGAAAAATTTGCAATGACTCTATGAGTTGCAATAAATAAACGAATAGTGTGCATATACAGTTTTGCTGCCGAATGAAGAACACAGACAAAGGTCACTATTGGTCATCTTATCCATCCTCCTCCCTCTGCTGCGGGTAACACAAATGAAACTGCAGTATACACACAGTTTTCCTTTTAGCTTGTCTATAACAGTTCACAAGCCTAACGTTAGCGCACTGTGCTTGTGTAAAACAATCCGCGGTGGATGGAGAAGCTTAAAATGTAGCGTGCTTCATGTTTAAGTCTTGTTGAACAGGTGGTGTAATGGAGGACTCGCTAATTGCTTTTTTTACTCGCAAAGGTTGTCATGACACTCAGAGTAGTTATCAGCTCTGTTAAAAAGTTCACTCCTTGCTGGTCTCCACCTCTGTGCTGTCTGTTGCGTGTGAGTGAGGCTACGACCTGACACCAAAACGCAGTGTTTTTTTTAAGGTTCATTTGTTGTAGGTGCCGTGCCTTGAAAACCCTGCGTGCATGGCGGTGTAAATACATTTTTTTTTCTAATTCATGGCGTTCCAGTTAGTCTGTTGCAATATGTTTAATTCACTTTTTTATAATGTGATGAAGATGAAAATAAGATTAATCAGTCAGCACAAGGTTAAATCTGTATTCAATATCCCATCAGTTCATCAGATTCAAATTATTTTGAATCACTGTTTAAATCAATTGAAGGTCATATACTTAATGCATTCAAATATTAAGGTTTTTCAAAAATATATACATATTTGCTCTTTAGTTAGATGGCTACCTGTATGTGTTTGTTTATTACTCTTTGCTATTAAAAAAGGGGGTGATTAGTTAGACAGTGATCTTAATCAGTCCTGTTTAACTAGCACTGAAGCAAATCCAAATTAGAACAGGATATAATTTAATGCAGACCTGTGCAACAGCTGTACAGACAAATGAAATCTAGTAAAAAAAAAAAAAAAAAAGAAAGTGGTCTTCCAAAAAATCTAATAAAAGCAAAGAAAAATCAATGAAAAAGCTAAAATTTGGTCTCTTCTTCACCTCCTCTGTCCCTCTCTCCACAGATTCCGATGATCCACTGGGATCTGTCCACAAAGAGGATCCTGACCATGGAGTTTGCAGAGGGGGGGCAGGTCAATGACAGAGACTACATGAAGAAACACAGCATCAATATCAATGAGGTACTGTCTGCTGCTCTGCCTGCTCCCTTTCAGACAGAGTGTGTGTGTGTAGCAGTTTATCAACTGATAATCCAGGTACCATCATGGTTACATGATTAATCAACTAATCTTATCACCACTGCAGCATTAAAATATCATGTTAAAAACCTTTATTTCAATACCATCATACTCATAGACTACTATGTACTATACTAGTACTATGTACATTAGAAATACAAACAGACAGTGACTCAGTTACAATATCAGTGTAACACAATGTCCAGACAGCTTCAACTAGGAAGGTGGTAAATATCATTCAAATGTAAAGTCAGACAATAAACATTTTCCAGCAAATATGGACCCACAATTTTATTCACATTTTCTTAAAAATGATTTATATCTTGTATAGTTGTTGTCTTACTGTTTTAACTACAGAATCTGAAATTTACTGGTAGATGTACTGTCTATAAAAGTGTTGTTTGATTATAAAGCAGGTGTCGGTTCTATATTAATACTTTGAAAGTATCAAAGCGCTCAGTCCACAGAGAAATGCACACAGCCAGTATTTAGAAACTGAGCCTTAAAACCAGCTGTCAGGACTTCTGGAACTTTGTGATGTCACAACAAAGCCGTCACTGCTCTCAGCCACACCCCAAGTTGTCGCTATTTTGACCCACAATCCAACTTTTTTTTCCCTTTTTTATTTGTCGTTCTAACTTTATTGACAAGTTAACAACACAACACCAAGCAGCTATTCTACCATTGAGCTAGCAGCTAAAACACAGAGAAAAGTGGAGGACACGCTGCATGACAGGATACAAAACGCCCTTTTGGACATCACAATTTCACAACTTCAAATAAAGCACCAGGCAAGTGTAATATATAAATTATATTTCATGTTATAGTCTTTGATTGGCAGCTTATTTAAATAATCCACACACACACACAGATTTGCTCCTCTATCCGTATGGGGACTCTCATTAACATAACGCATTCACTAGCCCCTTACCCTAACCATTACCCCAACATATTCTAACCCAAAGAGCAACTCTTAACCTCAAAATGCAGTCTCTACCTGTGGGACCTCAGTTATTGTCCCCATGGTGACACAAGTCTGCATGGGTAAGTGTGCATTCAGGTTTAATGTCCCCAGCAGGTTATAAGACCATGAACAAATACACACACATACACACACACACACAACAAGATGGATAGAATTATTAGGTGGCAGTGGTGCATGCTGGACCCTGTGTCTGTGTGTGTAATCACATGATGGATTAGAGCCCAAAGAGACTTTCCTCTTAACTTGACCTCAAGACGTGAACACAGCAGACCAATGCTTTCTCCTTCATATTACTAAGATTTAAGATAGGACTGACTTCATTCATAAATCCCATTGGAACTAGATTTTTAGTGGAGCAGGTCTTTGGTCTAATGTTGTCTTAGTAAGCTGCTAATGAGGTTCCCATATACCAATATCTTGAGGACTGTTTTTAATTATCTTCACTGGTTTCACTGGTTTGTATATTGACTTTTTCTCTGTTGCACATCTGATTATGTAGGCTTAATTACCCAGAGATCTTAAAGGGATAGATACCATTGTATTAACAGTATGGCAATATCTCTGACAAAGAATTAATCTTGTCTAATATGGTATATGTCCTCGTATTGTTCAGCCTCACCGGGTCATTCACTAATTAGAAGGTCGGTGGTTCGATCCCTGCCTCCTCCAGTCCACGTGTCAAAGTATCCTTGGGCAAGATACTGAACCCCATTTTGCCCCTGATGGCTGTTCAATCAGTGTATGAATGTGATGTATGAATGTGTGAGTGAATGGGTGAATATGGCAAGTATCGTCAGTAAGACTATAAGACTATAGAAAAGACTATAAAAATGCAAGTCCATTTACCATTCACCGGGGAGATGATGAAATATGATCCAGCCACCTGAGCAAGAATACGCTAGAGACACTAGGAGCAGCAGCACAAGCCACTGAAATAATTACATTTATTAAGAAGATGGAAGAACAAGTTGCCAAACAACCTGAGGTTGCTCTGTTGTTTCAGTGCTGGCTCCACCTGCAACGCTCCCTGGGACGGTGGTCAGATAGCATGGCTTCTCAGCTGTTCTGGTGACGTCACTCTCGGGCTAGTGGAGCTGAGTTTAAGGCTAATGATGATTTTTGCAAGCAGGTAGAAGTGGGTAGGCAACAGAGGTTGACCAATTAATCTGTGCTGATAGGACGTTTTATAAATCTTACCTCCAGCAGTCATCACTGTTTTACATGAAGGCTCCATTCATTTATATTCAATTGAAAGTTAATTTTAAAGAAGACAGCTTTATTTATAAATTATGAGCATGATCAGGTAGTTGGTCATATTGAAGCATCATTACACTGTAAAACCTGATGAGTTCAACTCAAACTGTTTGAGGAAACTGATTGCCTTGAACCATTTAAGTTTATTAACTCAAACAATTTAAGCATGAAAAATTAGTTTATTTGCGTACAAGCAACTCATGTATTTAATGTTAAGGTAACTTGGGTAAATAAAGTTAATAGTACTAATTCCATTCAGTTCATTGAACTTAAAACTAATAAAAATTTTACACTCATATGTAGCATTTCTCCAAACTTATTAAAATGTGTCAATAGAACTGATCTGAATTAAGTAAGACTAACTTGAATGGATCTTCTTCACACAAATGTTTCCACTAAGTTTCAGTTACTCAGTTTTCTTCCACTAAAGCAAATGATTACATTCTAGTTTTGACAACTTAAAACTTTGCTGTAGCTACTCAATTCATCTGAGGAAACTGATTGCCTTAAACCTTTTAAGTCTGGTTAACACAATACAAACACACATGTCTGACAAAACTTAAACAATTTATTTAGTTGAATGCTTAACACTCATAAATAAATAGTTAAACATTTCAATGTAAAACATTTCAATGTTCACAGCTCTCAAAAGTTAGTTTACTCCTCTCCACTTACTTTTGTTTTTCTTTAACTTATTAATGACGTTTTCAGGGAAAACACCCCTTATGATTTGCACAGTACCTGTTTAAACACAAAAATCAGAACTAAAGCACGCAAGCCAAACGATCATTTTTGACATTGCTGACCTTCAACAACAAAACCTGTTGACAACTTTACTCCAGCTCATTTTTCAAGGCCTGTAACTTAGGTTTGAGCTGTTTTCTCCCATCATCAAGATTTAAGAGGACAATCTGGATGAACTCAAAGAAGCCACTTAGCTTCTCAGGGTAGCTCAAATGGAGAGCATAGATCAGTCCAAACAAAATCACCAGTGAATCTGTCCAAGATCTGTGAGACATCACAACCTGATCCTCGAGGACGATTGACACGTGGTGAGTTTCAAAGGGAACTCCTGCAGGCACCTCTTCTTCATTGACCACTGCCACCAGAGCCACTGCTCCCTCTTGGGTTGCCTCCAACTCATCCTGAAAAGGAAATACATGTTCAGTGTATGTGAGTGTAATTTTACAAATAATCAAGCTTATAAAAAGGCTAATGATGAAAAAGAAAACATCATTACACCATTGCTTCCAGATTTTTACATGCAAGTCGAAGCAATGTGTAAGCTTAAGCAAATAAATGCTTGGCCATAATTCCATGTATTAGTTCAGCAATATGGTGTTTCACTGTACTAACATCTTATGCCAAGCTAAGAGTTCAAGATTATTTATTATTATTATTATTATTATTATTATTACCCTCAATTCGTCCTTCCATATAATGAGGGGGGAGTTCTAGTCTGTCTTCTCGTTACCAATGTTTAGCTCAGAATATCTTAAGTGATCAGGTTACAGATAAGGTTTCTCTTTTTTAACTGTTTCAAGACATAATCAAAGTCACCCCGATCATGTCAAATCCCTTTGACATTTGTGAGGATCTGGACTTATTGTAGAAGCTTTCTTAGTTTAGATGAGCACAAACAAAATACACAATGATTATCAAATCAACTACATGGACAGAAATCAAAAGAGAGATGAGTAGGGAGTCTATGACGCTCAGTTATTTTATAAACTTTTAATTTGTGTTCCAAATTTGGGAGCAGATAATCTGTTAAATTAGTCTTTATGTGCGTGATGAGACCTGATTTTTAAGCACATTTTAAAAATGTGTGTAACCTGAACCTCACTTAAAGGATAGCCTTGAAAAAACCTTAACCAATCCTAATACTAAGACTAAGACTCAAATGCCATATGTCTATGTAAATATTTTTGGTGTGTATAATCATTCCTCCTGTTCATACTGGCTGTGAAGAGATCCCTTCATAACACAACTACACTAAGAGATGGAGGACTAAATCCAGTCATCGTTCTATGTGAAACTGACTTCTAAAGTTCAGCCGAAGTAAATATGAGGCTTCAGCAATCTGAGTTACACTAATCAACTGGGTATCTTCCAAAGTTGTTCCTTTTAGTACAAAATTCCTTGTCTTTCTAGTCACATGTAGGTTTATTGTTGGGACAAAACAGTGACGACAAAGCTACAAGTGACTGCCAAGATGAAGATCCCCTATTGGTTAGGGAGGGATCTCGTTAGAGCCCATATGGACATGAGGAATGATTACAGACATCAACAACTCTTTACGTGGACACATGGACATGTGAGCATTGCATTAAGATAGACCTGAAAACATGCAAGCCAATAACTGAATAATTAATAATTAATTTTTGGAATAATTTGGAAAATTATTATCTTTTGTAAAACATTTTTTACATGGCATTTTGAATATATTGTTACACTCCCAACACTAGGCCGGTAAGCAAACTGCAGGAGGTCCAGCTGTGTGCTCACCAGTGGTCTCACGTGACTCAGGATGATCCTCTCCAAAGTCTTCATCAGGTGAGAGGTCAAGACAACAGGCCTGAAATGGTTAGGCTCCTTGGGGCGCTGGGTTTTAGGTACCGGGACCACACAGGAGGTCTTCCACGGGGCCGGTACTTTCTCCAGGCTCAGGCTCAGATTAAACAAGTGTATGAGCACACCACAGAGCTGATCTGCACAGTCCTTCAGTAATCTGGGGCTGATGCCATCCGGGCCTGGGGCCTTTGACACTTCACCTGATCAACTGTTATGGAGAAGGGGGTGGAAGATGACTGAGGTGAGGATATGGGGGTAGTGGGGGTGAGAGGGGGAAGTTGTACTGGTGGGGAGGGGAGGGCTGTAGGTGAATGGGAGTTGAAAGTAGCAGGTTGAGGAGAGGAGGGGGAGCTGGCCCAGGGAGGTGTGAAGAGGGTGCAGGGCAGGTAAGGGGGGAGGGGGCAGAATCAAATCTGTTGAAGAACAGATTCAGTTCATTTGCCCAGTTCTTGTCGCCGCAGCTCAGGTCTCTCCTCACTCCTTTTCCGTGGCCAGAGATGTTTTGCAGTCCACTCCAGACATCTCTGGTGTTATTCTGCACCAGCCGCTCTTCCAGTTTCTGTCTGTAACAGTCCTTCCCTTTCCTGATTTTCTGTTTGAGTTCCTTCTGGACTCTGCGCAGCTCCTCCTTGTCCCCCGATCTAAAGACCCTCTTCTTCTCGTTCAGCAGGGCCTTAATCTCGGAGGTCACCCAGGGTTTATTGTTGGCGAAACAGCGTACTGACTTGGAGGGCACAGTGCTCTCCACACAGAAGTTTATATAGTCTGTGATGCAATGGGTCATGGTGTCGATGTCGATGTCGTTATTAAACGTTTCTTTCTGAACCACTGAAGCAGGAATTGGGCTGCTTGCAAACTATGCCTAAATTTTGCACAGCTCAGTAAGCTAGCACATTTCAGCGTTCACACAATGTACTTTTACAATTCAAAACGGCATGACAAACAGTAACACATGCTGTGCAAAGCACCAATACAAAAAAAACTTACCTCATGTGGAAGACAAAACCCTATCTGTGTCCTGAGTCGCCAAATCAATTATTTCATTAACAAACATACCGGAGTCCAGCGGGTCCTCCTGATCTTCTCCGTTATTCCAGTGCTGAGTGCAAACTGGTCCGAGCCGGTCACATCCTCTTTTTTCTCTCAGTGCCGCGTGCGCAAAGACCAAAGTGAACGGCAGGGCAGAATGCAACAAACAGGGTTTCCCAAACACAAATGAAGAGTGAATAAAGTTTAGGTCGGCAACTAACTTTTTTGATTAATTGTTTAGTTATATCATCAGATGCCTTGTTTGTCCTACCAACAGTCCAAAACCCAAAATATTAAATTTACAATAAAATTTAAACTTAGAATTTTAAATGTACTGATTTACTTATTTACTTTATTTGAAAATGTACTTACATGATTATTCAATTATTTTGTCAATGACTAGTAATACTTGTTTTTTTTATGTGACTAACATCAAATCTTCACACATTGGGAGATCATTTCAAGAACAATCAAGAATTATTTGAAATCAAAAAATTGAAAAATCCTAAGCCATACTCAGCATACTATAGCAACCCATCAGAGGGGCTTACATTTTTGTAATGATATAAAGTCAATTTAAAGAAAATGAGTCAATGGAACAAACTGGAATTATATCACCAATACTTAAAATGCTCCAAAAATGTAAGTGAACTCAAAACAACTGAGTCATTACTTCAACAATTCATTTTTGAGTTAAATTCATGGGAACGAGTGACTCCAACTTTTTTCCAAGATTAAGTTATGTTAACTTACTTCTTTTATTAAGATGTACTGTTAGGTTTTACAGTGTAGACTGAGCATAATTGCTCCTCCTTTGAAAACATGCTGTCGCAAGTGAAAGCCTACAGTGGAAAAACAAGGGGTGGATGGCTGATCATTTGGGGGCCTTTTGTGCTCAAAATATAAATGAATAATAATGATAATAATAACAACAACAACAACAATAATAATAATAATAAATGAGTAAATGTATAAATACAAGAATAAATAAATGTATAAATAAATAAACGAATGTAAAAATTCAACAATAGTGTTTTTTATTACCATTTTTCATTTATTTATATACACTGTTGCTCATAAAGTTGGAATAAAATATTTTTTACCTCTTTCCATAAAATGATTGTGACAATGTGATTTATTTCATTTCACCTGGGTAATAGGGACACATAATGTAATCATTGCACCTGGTCAAAAGTGATTACTGATGCATTTAAATAGGAATAAACAGAGGATTGTGTCTGAAAACAAAATTAGTCCAACTTTATGGGCAACAGTGTATATAATTATTTCTTTCTGTATTTAGTTATTTATACTCATGTCAAAGTGAAACTGTTAAGCTCATGGTGTGCACTTAACTGTGAACTTTTCCTTTGTATTACCAACAGATCTCAGAGAACCTGGGTAAGATGTACAGTGAAATGATCTTCGTCCATGGCTTTGTTCACTGTGACCCACACCCAGGCAATGTGCTGGTCCGAAAGTGTCCCCAGAGCAAGAAGACAGAGATTGTCCTGCTGGATCACGGCCTTTATCAGGTGGGAAATCTCCAGGCTGCACGGACATAAAGAAAATACCACTGGTTCTAATATTGCCTTCCATTTTTCATGCTGCTGACTGAGGCCCTGAGTATATAGGCAGAGTAACAAACAAACATGAAGATGTCAAGATGCACATAAAATAACACATGGTCACCACACACTTCCACAGGCACACTTATATTAGAGCTGCAGCAGGATAAAAGCTTTTTGATAAACAGCTCATTTAACGTCATTCTTGGCAGAGTGCAGTGTGCTATGTTTGGATTGGTTCACCACAGCCTTAATTATAAAGGCACAAATATGCACACTCATGTTGTACACACACATGCTTTTTGATTGTTAACACACTTGCTTTAACAAACACCCACAGGTCTGATATGAGTCTGTTTATTGCTTGTTTCTGTATTCATGAAGGGACTTTAGTGATAAATATGCAACTCCTTCATCTTTGACACACACACACACACACACACACACACACACACACACACACACACACACAAACACACACACACGGACAGACTTCCCTTCAACCATAATGGCACCAATTTATTCCTAATGACTTCAAATTTCAGCTGTCATTTTGGAGTAGAATATTAATCCACTCTTCAAATACACACATACACACACAGTCATTTCCAGCATCATTACCAGTAGGGTACTACACTTTGTGTGTGTGTCTAAAGTGCTTAGTTGGGGGACAATCAATCAATGCATGTTGCTGGTCCTTGTTGTCGAGATACCTGATGTCAGAAACATACTGCCTGCCTCTAACTCATGACAACAAAACAATGGAAATACTTGAATTGATAAAGACAGGCAGGTTGGGTTCAAGGCTCATTCTTGAAGTACTATAGAGCGATGTTCTAATAGTTTTGGATTAGTTTTACCTTTATGTTTCCAATTTCAGTTTAGTCTTAATTTGTTTTTAAAGCAGGTTTGCTCGTTTAGTGTAGTTTTATTTTTTGAAAATGCTCAGTTTTCATTTAGTTTTTATTTGTGTCAGTGTTAGTTTTAGTTTTTTGTAAAATGAACAACTTAAAATGAACTCATCCATGAACTGGACTATCCAGCTGCAGCTCTGTGGCTCATCACTGCAGTTAATTAACTACAACATACTTGACATCATTAATATAGTGAATGTTTTGGACACTTAAAGTGCATATGTACTGGTCATACACTGAGAACCAATCAGCTATAAGCTACTGCTCCATCTGACACAGCTAAATAACTGAAGATAGATTTAATATCCTCCTAAAACACCAATTGATGTATGGAATAATCTGACAAAGACCAAAACTTAAGACATTTTCTCCATAATTTTAGTTTATTTTAGTTTTGTAAAGAAACAATACAGTCTCACTTTTTTCATAAAGCCTCATTTTTATTTTTATTTTTATTTCAGTGAACAAAATGTTTTTTCACATCTAGTTTTGGTTATTTTGTTAGTTTTAGGTAATGATAATAACCTTGCTATAGAGCAATGGGTCCTCATATTGTTTATGTTGTACAAGAGGATGCATATTAACATGCTCAAACATGCAGATGGCGCTATTCATGTCCTGCTGTTGATTTAATTCTGCTGAACAGTGAAGACTTTCTCCACTCTCTGAATTAACCAGTGATGATCTTCACTAGGAGGCTATGAAAGAGGAGCTCTAGGTGACCAGTGGCTTTGTTGCTTAGAATCTTCAATAAAAAATAAAGACTGAGTACAATAGAAAATGCAAAGCACAAAAATACAGATGTTTGTGATACAAATGCAATTTATTGTTTACTGTTTGCAGTACCATAATTTATCATTATCATCATTCCCCCCTCATCTCCCCTCCAGATCCTGCAGCCAGACTTCAGACTGGACTACTGTCGGCTGTGGCAGGCTCTGATTAAGGGGGACATATCCAAGGTGGAGCGTTACAGCCGGAGACTGGGCGCTGGAGATCTGTACCCGCTGTTTGCCTGTGTGCTCACCGCTCGCTCCTGGACCGCAGTCAATGCCGGCATTAGTTCTGTGCCTGTCACACACACTGAGGTATGATCTCACACACACACACACACACACACACACACACACACACACACACACACACACACACACACACACACACTATTTATCTGTCCACAGCACAGCAATCATCACAGTCAATGTAGCTACAGTTGGAACTGGAAGTTGGAAGAACAAAAACAAAGTAAACATACATTGTGAATTGCAGTTACAAAGCTCCAGTGTGGTGTGGGCCATTAGATGTACAGATTCAAACTGAAGCGTAGCAGTTCCCTCTGACACGCTGGAGATGAACCCAGGGATGAAATGTATAGATTGGGTGTTAGAGCTTGATATCTGGTGGATGCTTCAACATGCAAGTAAAAGTGAAATCTGCATCTCTACGTATCAGAAGAACCACGCAGGAAAACCTTTTTTTGTGAATTTGAACTGCCCCTTTATTAAGCTTTGATAGTTTTTGAATGCAATTTCAGGCCAAGGGTGATTTATTTAACAACACATTGGAAACATGTTTGCAATTAATTTATGATTGATGTGGTGACAGATTCTTTGGCAACACATACCTGTCCACATTCTTTAGTGGCCTTTGGTTTGGGGCTGTTTTTAGTCCACAGCAATGTAGCTGATATGAGGTGATTTTAGCATAGTATCCAAACAGGGAATCACAATTTCACCTTCTCAACTTTTTAGTGATGCACTCTGACCCAAAAAGTATTTTTCCCACACACAACCATTGGAAAAGGAGCCATTGTAAAACAGTAAATAAATGGTAAATGAGCGTCACAAACTCAGAATGACTTATCAGTATTTGATTCATTTGGTTCAATAACATTTGGAAAGTCTACATGAGCCATGTCATTAAATAATTCCATTTCATTCATGTGTGGTGGGAGCCAACAGGAAGTTGGGTTAGGGTTGGTCTCGGAGAGAATCTCTCATGACCATGAGCTACAGGCAGAGGAAACATGGACATGTGATAGAGTCAGCAGAAGTCTTTTCAGCATAGGTGCCAAGGGTACTGTTGGCCATGTAGTGTAACAGGTTAGTTTTCCCAATTCAAGGAGGACCACATATTGACACTAAACATTAACATAAACGTTAACATGACTAGAATTGGAGTAATTAGGTTTCTCTTCAAGATAAGATTGTTTATAGAATACACCAGCAGAAACTTGTTTGTGTGTGTGAATATCCCTTTACCCACAGGGGTTCCACATGCCATCTGTGCTCAAGAGAGAGTTTATTTATACCTCTCTTATGCAACATTTTTTGGAGCTGGCAAAAGCACTGCACAACAGTCTGCTACAGTGTGCCGCCCCCTCTAATAAGATGGGCAGTGCAAGGCGGGATTGGGCAGGGTCCAGTACATGAATAACTCCTTGTGTGTGTTTTGGTATTTCTCAAACTGAGATGTATATATTTGGGGAATCGTGACTTAGATTTAACATTACATACAGTACATAGCATCTCTCCTTCAAACCTGAACATGTAAATGCTAAATATGTGCTGTATCTACAGGAGAAGAGGTGTGAAGTACTGCAGCATGCAGTGATGGTAGAGAACAAACAGACTGACTGTTGTGATTTGTAGAGAATTAACACAATTGGAGCTAAATGTTACATTGGTCCCAAGGGTGGCGCTAGAGCAGAGGTCATGGAGTGATTATGCTTAAAATCAAAGATTTATTATAAATAACTATTTTTAGATATATAAATAACATTCAGGATTGATGTTATGGAAGTTCAAGATTACAAATATTACAACTAGAAACTTCTACATTTTCTGAAGAAAATGTGACCCCAGGGTGTCACCATACAACCAGATCCCTTTCTTTGTTCTCCCTCTCTTCTCTCCTTGGCTTATTCAGGAGCAGCAGCTCCTCTCTTCTCTCTGAACCTCTTTAAAGAGCAACAAGGCCCCTGGCCCAGGTCAGCCCTGCTACCTGAAACTCTTGCAGGCCTGCTTAAAGCATGCTCACTCTCACTCACTCTGCTCTTCAACAGCAGTGACGCGAGTGGACAAGTTTACTTCAGCGGTTATGACACAAATTATACGAGCTGATTATCTGAGCAACCAGTGCCACAGCAGTTAGCGTGGAACAGCTAACTCTAAGCCGAACAAAGAGAGACCACACAGGCAGACAGGACTTCACTCCTTCAGGAAGCAACACAAATTCACTGAACTTTACCAGGACACTGAAAAGGATCTTTCTCCTTGTTCCAAGGACTGGGTAACATTAACTGGGCCTAACTTCACCTAGAAAAGCATAGCACTGCATGACAAAGTTCATTATTATTAACTTAGCATCAGGTCTCTTAACCTTCGTCAATGTACATGTAGATGTTGGTTAATGTATCCACTTAGTACGATGGTGTAATGTTTGCTTAATTTGTGGTTAGTCAGACAGTTGATTTGGTATTTGTGTAACACATTTGTGTAGTACATCTCAGTATTAGAACCTGCATGCGAGCCTTCTCCTTCTACCCTGAGTCGACATGAGCTTGGCTAACAAAGAAAACTCACACCTTCCCTTCCCCACACCATGTGGTCTCAGCTGCCATTTTAAGTAGTTTCTTTGTTTACCACCATGTTGTGGTAATCTTCTCTTTTAAGGCCAGCTACCATTTTGAATCGGCCATATTGCCTTTGCTGTGTCCTCACAGGCACCCCCCCACACACACACACAGACACACAGATACACACACACACAAACACACACACACACACACACACACACACACACACACACACACACACACACACACACACCTACACACACACACACACAAACAGTATAAGTATAACTACTGGTGTGTTTAATGTTGCACAAGGGAGAATGTTGCCAACCTCTACTCATCAGAACTTTGATCCTCCAACTTTGCCTTACTGTCGATATGGTAATTTGGTTATGGTTATCAAGTTAATTATTAATCAGAGTTCCAGATTAATAGTAATAATTTGAGACTGAATCAATATTGGCTACTCTAACCTATTTTAAGCTGGTGCCCCCAAGGAATTTAATTCATTTTAAAGTTATTATTTAATATTAATATTTTGATGTGGCTCTGCTCTTTGCAATCAGTGGGCAGGAGAGAACAGCCTGTTCAGTTGACCAATCACCAGTCAGACAGAGACGTGAATGAGCTGTGAATGGGCATACCTAACGATCAATCACTGATCCCTGTCTTTATTTTAAATGAATTAACTTTACTAAGTTTGATTTCATTGAGTTAACAATGGTGATTTTTTTCCAGTTCTCTGTTCATTATACTTCAGTTACAGTCCATGCAACAGTCTGCATAAGACTGTGGAGTAAAGTTTGTCAGCCCTCTGGGCCCCCTAACAGCCTGGGGCCCCAAGTAGCATCTGAGTGCTTTTGAGCTGAGACAGAGCTTAGTGAAAAATGGCTGAGCGCACCACTTGAACTACTGCAATTTAATAAACAATGGTGCCTCATATCAGCAAAATTCTAACACCATTAGTGCCCCAAGACCTTCCTGTACACATTTGTGCTTTATGGTGTTTCTAGAGCCAAAAATGTGGAAACAGGAGTGAGTTAAGGTATTATGTGTATTATGTATTATGTTTTATGTTTTCCTCTGAAAATCTGCTTCTGTATTTTACATTCTCTGGAAGAAGACACATTTTCCTACATTTTGGAAAGGAATTATGTATCAAGAGTGAAATTTGTGGCCGTGAAGAAGACTTAAAGAAAAGTTCTTCTGACCAGTTGAAGAGCTTCTCTCCACTCTGATCTGCTGTGATATCCCCCACTCAAGCCTGACGCAATACACACCTGTTATAAACTCAGAAATTGTAAGAAAAAAAGCATAAAACTTAAACTGAAAGATATCAAAAAGCCAACTACAAGTTTAGTACCTAAAAGTCTTGGGATCAAATTAAAGTTTAAATTAATTAGCTTAGAGTATGCAGAAGTAATTGAAGTTCAAAGAGAAATGAGGTTTCAGGGATTTGATCATTGTTTCCATTCATTTCTATGGTGAGACAATTGCATAAGTTTAATATTTCAAAAATATAAATACCAGACAAAAGAAAAGTACAAGCAGAAATGCAGCACTAGTAATGCGTGGAACTTACGGAAGAAGAATAACTAAAATCATGATTTTTCATTTATGTATGATAAACATACAAATATAAAGAAACTACATAGTTACAATCAAAGTGAAAATCAAACTGAAGAACTGCCATTATGTTAAGGAAATCAAATATGATATAGATTTCTCACAAATAATGGACAAACATTATGTTAAAATGGCATTTCAACTTGGATTTTTTAATGGCAGTCTGTCAAACTTAACCAAGATAGATAGATAGATAGATAGATAGATAGATAGATAGATAGATAGATAGATAGATAGATAGATAGATAGATAGATCTTGACTGAGGTTTTCTAAAGCCTCATGTCAGCAGGGACAAAGGATCTCCTGAACCTCTCTGTTCTGCAGCGCAGTGAGATGAGACATTTGCTGTAGCTATAGCTGCTTCTCTGTCCTGCCAGAATGTTGTGGGAGGATGGTTGGTTTTGTCTAAGATAGCCTCCATCTTACATTGCATGTGTCTTTCAACCACAGTTCAGAGTGAGTCCAGACTCCTGCCAAGCACATACCCAGCTTTTTTGAACAGCTTGTCCAGTCTCCTTGTGTTCATGTTGGCCATGCTGCTACCCCAGCAGACTGCGTCACAAAAAGTACACTGGCCACGACTGACTGAAACATGTGCTTTCCGTGCCAGGACCTGAGCCTCCTGAGGAAAAAGAGCCGGCTCTGTCCATTCCGGTAGATGGCATCCGCGTTCAGGGACCAGTCCAGTTTACTGTCCAGGTGCACACCTGGGTATTTATAAGTGTGCACCACCTCAGTGTCCTTCCCTCAAATGTTGACTGACTGAATGGACGGCCTAGACCTCTGAAAGTCCCTGACCATCTCTTTGATCTAAGAGTTGTTCAGAAGGAGGCAGTTCTTGTCGCTCTATTCGCTGAAGGCCATCGTCAGATCCCTGTTCTCCTCTTCCTGTCTGTCCCTGATACACGCCACAATAGCTGTGTCATCCAAGTATTTCTGGATGTGGCAGGACTCAGAGTTGTATCTAAAGTTCGCCGTATACAGGGTGAACAGGAGCGCCACCACAGTCCCCTGTGGAGCACCAGCACTGCTTGTCACTGTCACTGAAACACAGTTACCCAGCCTGAAGTACTATGGTTGTCTTGTCAGGTAATCCACAATCCAGGACGTGAAGCAAGGATCCACCCCCATCCCTTCCAGCTTGTCTTTAAGAATGGGGGTTTGGATGGTGTTAAATGCACTTGAAAAATCAGCCACTTCAGGGTCTTCATGATGTGTGATATGAGGGCCACCAGTGTGTAGTCATTAATCTCAACCGGTTGCCCTACTTTAGGTACCAGAACCAGACATGATGTTTTTCACAGGACCGGGACCCTCTCTGTTTGTAGTATTAGGTTGAAAATCCTCTGGAGAGGCTCAGCCAGCTGGGCTTCACAGTCCTTTAACAACCTTGGACACACACCATCCGGGGCCGCTGCTTTTCCAGGACAAAGCCTCTTGAGCTCTGCCCTCACCTCCTTTGCTGTAAAGGACAGGAGACTTGACCCCAGTGTGGACGGAGTTGCGGATGCAGTGTTGGGTTGTGGAGGAGATGCCGTAGGAGAAGCTGCCGCTGAAGCAGTGGGAGAGATGTTGCCTGTCTATTTATAGCAGTGATGGTCCTCACTACCCTTCCACATCTCTCTGGTGTTGTTGTGCTGCAGGTTCCTCTCTACTTTCCTTTTGTAGCCCTCCTTCACCTGCTTCAATCTCCTCTTCAGCTCTTGTTGCACACACCTGTCTCCATCCCTGAAGGCCTCCTTTTTTCTGGTTGAGGAGGGTCTTGATGTTACTGGTGATCCAGGGTTTCTTGTTTGGAAAGCAGTGTACAGTCCTTGCTGGTATTACAGTGTCCATACAGAAGTTAATATATTCTGTGGTACTTTCAACCATTATATCAAGGTCAGAGTCATTGCTTTTATCATTTTCCTGTGACTCCAACAGTACATTCCAATCTGTGCACTAAAACAGTCATTTAGAGACTCAATGGCCTCATGGGTCCAGTTCCTGAATGAGTGGATGGTTGCAGCCTGCCTCAGTACACAAGGCTTGTAGAAAGGTTGAAGAAAAACAGATTATGATCTGATCTGCCAAGTGGTGGTAGAGCTGAAGCAGTGTACACCTCATTAATGTTTGTATACAACAAATCAAGTGTCTTAATTTCCTTCTTGGGACAGTCAACATACTGAGCAAAGCCAGTCAGGTGAGAGTGACATGGTGATAATGATGATAATGATGATGATATTTCAAGGAAGCCTTGTGAATGACGTCATACGTGACTACAGGCTTTGCTCTTGGTTGAATATAAACAATAATATTGTTGATGTGAGAGAACTCCCTCGATACATAGTATGGTCAAAGACCAACTACCAACAATATCCTGACAGCAGATCTTCTCCTTCACTTCCTTCTATTGTTCACAAGCACCTGTTTTCTTTTCACTTGCTCTGGCGTCTCTGTCTGCTCATACTGCAATGAAGCTGGGTAAATCCACACAACGGTTGGGAGTGTTGTCGTTTAATCAGGTCTCTGTGAAACACATGAGACTACACTCACTATATGCTCACTGGTTCTTCACAATTGGCTCCAGTTCATCACATTTGTCAGCAAGGGAGTTAACATTTCTCATGAGGATCGATGGTAAGAAAGGCTTATATCTCCACCTAGCCTTTCGCTTAGCCCCAGCTCTGCATCTGCAGTATGGCTTCTTCAGCTCTGCCGATATGGGATGTTGAACTCCATATCTGGTACACTCTGGTACAAGCCAGGAGTTCTTCCTTCAGGTCAATCCGCAGCAGCACGCTGCTTTTTGGCTCCAGGCTCCGTGGCAAGGAGCAGAGCGTTGCTCTCCCGTGTCCGGCAGGGCCGGTTTTGACAAGCTTTAACGACGTCTTTCTTCTCCATAACCAAAACATTTCATGACAGAAGACGTGGCAAAAAGCACATAATCAAAGTCATCCACTCTAAAATGAAAGGGGTTGTTGAGGATCACATAGAGCTGCCTGCTGTCAGACAGCACGTTCCTAATGGGAGACACCACCTTCCCATGTCTGGACAGCTCTCTGCCCAGAAACTCATTACTGATGAATGGAGGCTCATTGGACTGCAACACAGACTAAAACATTGATCAGTGAACAGTGATCCCTGTCTCCACCATCCTGTTCACCTGCTCCACCTTCTCCACAAAGAGGACCACAGCACCGTTCATACGAGCAGCCGATTTTACTGCATCCTGGCCAATCACCCCTCCCACAGCAAGGGCCACCTCCTCCACCCACTTTGATGCCGTGTTTCCCCATCAGCCTGGGGAGGTCACCAGTGTTTACCATGATGTCTGAGACGCTGACCAACCAGACGAAGCCTGGCCGGAAAAACCACAAAAAACAAGCCCTAAAACTAAAAACTAAACCTCAACAAAACACACCAACAAACTAACAACTACATCAACAACTACAAAACAAACACAGAAAAAAACAACTACAAGCCTCTAGACACCATGCTCAACACACTCAGTCAGTCCACTCAGAGAGAGAGAAAGAAACAGAGAGAGAGAGAGGGCTAGAGAGCGAGACAGAGAGAGAGACATTGAGAGACAGAGACAGACAGAAAGAGAAATGTGTTAAATGTCTCAGTTAAAGAGATAAACAGTGACATTGTGATTTCATTTGTGCTTCCTTCAGTTTCCTCACGGCTCAGTGATTTGACTTTTTCATTAATTTCCTGTCTGCTCTGTCTCTATTGCTTACTGTTCTTTATTGTCATCTTCTGAGCTCCTCCCCATTTTCCTCAAGGTGTCTCTCTTCATCACCTCACTCTGTATTGACAGTGAGGACAATTTGTTATTTGTGCTTATTTAGTTTATGAAGATGTAGGACCCATGTGTCAAAAATGATGAACTGGCCTGCACATTAAGCATGAAAATGTTTTTCTCTCAAAATACATTTTATTTTCTTTTAATTTTTGAAATACAAGACCGAGAGAATTTTATGATTATTCAGTGCATTCAAGATCACACTGAGTTTTGTTGTGATTGGTTGTGAATATCAGCAGCAGTTTTCTGAGAAGTCCTTATATAGTTTGCAGTCTTTTTTTTCTTTGTTTTATCTGTGATTTTTGGTGCAAATGAGCAGGAAGAGACCGTGACTCCTTAAAGAACTCCTTCCAAGAAAAAGCAACAGCATCAGTAACTTCACAAACTAGTTATGTTAACGTTCAATAGAGCCAAAACATTGCAGAATGAGGTTGTCTTCCTTTAATTATGACCACAACCATTCCCTAACCTTAGCCAAGTGGTTATTATTTTAATCATCCCAAACCATAGCACAATGATAATATTAACATTAACCACCATGTTTCCCAAACCCTCACCAAGTCTGTGCCTAAACCTGACCAAAGCTTAATCCAGAAATCTCAGATGAAATACTTTTTTTTTTTTGCAACAGATTAAAAACACACATGATCAAACAATTCTGTGTTGTCATTTGGTCTGAATGTCAGTAGGTAAATATGAGTGGCTTGTGAGTTACCCTGTAACTAATAAACTGCACCCTGCATGAGCTGAGCTCTGTCTCCTTCAATATCATTACATCATATCACACACTAAATATAACAGCATGTGGATCTTAATAAGTAAGCGAGATATCTGAGGCTAATGTTATTTTATATTATTATTGACACAAAAATTCATGCCTGAGTTAGCTAATGTTTCATGTGTTCACTGAGCTGCGTTGCTTTGGTGAACTAGACATGCCCCCAGTGTGATAAAAACTAACTTTACCAGGACAAAAACCTGTAGAAGGTGGCTTCAGAGGAGAAAAATATAATGTCTTTGCAAAGAAGCTGGATTATTATACTATTGAGGGAATTAAGATTGTGTATTTTATGCATTCATCAGCATAATAATATTCTGATGTGAGAGTGTGTGAAAGGGTTTTCTTCTCCCTCAGTCTGTCTCCCACTTTAGCTGAGATGAAAGCACCCCATCAATGTAGGCCATCTTTCTGTCATTTTTATATCCCCTGTTACACACACGCACACACACACACACACACACACACACACACACACACACACACACACACACACACACACACACGCACACCTACACACAAACACACACACACACACACACACACACAGTTGTGAAGACATTTGGAGACATTACTGTTGCCACAACCACTCATCTGCTTTGCTTTGTCTTTCTTCTGACATCTCCTCTCTTCTGCCCTTTGCTGCTCCCTCTCTTCTCTTTGTCCTCTCTAACCGCTCTCTTAGGCATTGATAATTTTTTTGTCCTGTTTCTAACAACTGATGATGCATTCCATTAGTGTTCATGCAATCACATGCAGCAAATGCCGAGTGCTTTTAGAGCTGTGGCTTTTTGCTGCCCTTCTTTCTCATGCAGGAATATTTATTTTCTAATGAATGTTTCTTTTTTACACATTGAAAGCAGAGTAATTAGTCCAAAATATAGACAGTTTGTGGTTTAACAAGGCTAGTAAATTTTTGTCTAGGGTTGGATGATATGGCCAAAAATATCAGATCTCGATTTTTTAATTACGAAAACTTCTTTGAAGCATCCTTTTTTTTTTGCTTGATTGGATTTAGTCTCTTCTAACTCTCTCTGTGAGAGATGTTACAGTAAATCCAGCTGAAATCACAGCTCAGTCTTTGTCTTTAACTGATGTGTTTGGTGATCTTGTCAGATAACGTGGTTATAAAATCTGGACTTTAGCAGCAGCTTTAAGTGACTGCTCATTAACATGTAGTCTTAATGGACCATGTTTCAGTCACTGTTTCAAACTTTTTCTGTTGTCATGACAACAGAAAAATACTGTATATATGAGCACAGAGATGAGTAGAGAAGAGAACAGAAGAGCTGAAACCAGCTGACACTAGACTGAAACCAGCAATTACTAGACTGAAACCAGCTTACTCTAGAATGAAACCAGCTGACACTAGACTAAAGCCAGTTGATAGTAGACTGAAACCAGATGATACTAGACTGAAATAAGCTAAGACTTAACTGAAATCAGATGACACTAGGCTGAAACCAGCTGACACAAGGCTTAATTCGAATAGGACTATAGGCAGCTATAGGTTCTGATCTGGTCTTGTTTAGCAAGAATAACTACAGACTTGAACAACTAGCAAAGCTGTCATCCTTATGCGCCACCATCACCCACTTTACTATAATAGTCAGTTTCAGCACAGGTAAGAGATATCTTCACACTAATTAGTGCCACGGGTGCTCAGCTCCAAGGCACTCCTCTCAGCTATTCTAGCTGTAGAGGAGTGCAGAGCCCCGAGGCATCTATTAATATTCTGTTTCGGGTTTATTATTCTTCCGCCAAATTTCGGCGCGTAACTCGTCCCGCAGCTTTGAGAAAACCCCGGTAATATATACATCAAAACGTGCGTCTTGATCCCGCAAGGGGTGCTAT